>NC_068284.1:42823515-42848515 GCF_025860055.1 Xyrauchen texanus
TGCTACTATCAGGCAGGCGGTATCGCAGCATCAGTACCCGCACCAGCCGACTACATGACAGCTTCTTTCCCCAAGCAGTCAGACTGTTGAACACTTGATCTATCACGATCAATAATTAGCACTGCACTTTATTTTTCTATAATCTCACACTGGACTGTCAACATATTCTCCTCAATATACTACTTCATATATATATATATATATATATATATATATATATATATATTCATATACTCCTTACTTATTGTATTGAATATTGTGTGTATTGTTTACTGTACATTGTATATAATTATTGTGTTGTTTAAGTATGTGTACATTTGATTTGTAAATTGTTTTGTGTAAGTATGTTGTTTACTGTAATTGGTATATGTCTCGTCACTGTCATGACTGCTATGTTGCTCGGAACTGCACACAAGAATTTCACCTACTGTTGCACTTGTGTACATGGTAGTGTGACAATAAAGTGATTTGATTTTGATTTGAGATATTCAATCGGGTTCAAGTCTGGGCTCTGGCTGGGCCACTCAAGGACATTCACAGAGTTGTCCCTTAGCCAATCCTTTGTTATCTTGGCTTTGTGCTTAGGGTCGTTGTCCTGTTGGAAGATAAACCTTCAGCCCCAGTCTGAGGTCCAGAGCAGTGATTATACATATATATATATATATATATATATATATATATATATATATATATATATATATATATATTTTTTTTTTGTGCTCTTGGAAAAGATGTGTTTTTAGCTTTTTTTTTTTTTAACTCCATCAGCTTCACTACACTCTGGTGGGCGTGTAGTTTGCATAAATTATTTCAGGTATGCTGGAGTGTGACTGTTTTGTATGCCAGCATCAGGGCCTTAAATTTAATATGTGCATCAACCGGCAGCCAGTAGAGAGAGACAAAGAGTGGTCAAGTCAAGTCAAGTCAAGTGGTTTTTATTGTCGTTTCAACCATATACAGTTAGTAAAGTACACAGCAAAACGAGACAACGTTCCTCCAGGACCATGGTGCTACATAAAAACAACAAAGGACCAACACAGGACCACATGAGACAACACAACGAAATAAAATACCTATATAAAATACCTATATATACCTATATAAAGTGCACGTGCAAACATGTGCAAAGTACGGGACAGTACAACAAATTACTGACAATGAACAGGACAATAGACACAGTGCAGCGCCGACCAGTACTCAGTAGTGCAAAAGATGACAGTTTCTAAAAGCGTAAACATAACATACTATGAGATAGTGTTCTATGCACATAGCATTTATTGAGGTAGCAGACAGTAATTAAAGTGACAGTAATTAAAGTGCAACTCAGGACACGTGTGTGTGTGTGTGTGTGTGTGTGTGTCAAACCAGTCTCTGAGTATTGAGGAGTCTGATGGCTTGGGGGAAGAAGCTGTTACACAGTCTGGCCGTGAGGGCCCGAATGCTTCGGTACCTCTTGCCAGACGGCAGGAGGTTAAAGAGTTTGTGTGAGGGGTGTGTGGGGTCGTCCACAATGCTGGTTGCTTTGCGGATACAGTGTTTTTTGTAAATGTCTTTGATGGAGGGAAGAGAGACCCCAATGATCTTCTCAGCTGTCCTCACTATCCTCTGCAGGGCTTTGTGGTCCGAAATGGTGCAAGTCCCAAACCAGGCAGTGATGCAGCTGCTCAGGATGCTCTCAATAGTCCCTCTATAGAATGTAGTGAGGATGGGGGTGGGAGATGTGCTTTCCTCAGCCTTCGAAGAAAGTAGAGACGCTGCTGGGCTTTCTTGGTGATAGAGCTGGTGTTGAGGGACCAGGTGAGGTTCTCTGCCAGGTGAACACCAAGGAATTTGGTGCTCTTGACGATCTCCACAGAGCAACCGTCGATGTTCAGCGGAGTGTGTTCACCTTGTGCTCTCCTAAAGTCAACAACCATCTCTTTTGTTTTGTCGACATTCAGGGACAGGTTGTTGGCTCTACACCAGTTCGTCAGCCGCTGCACCTCCTCTCTGTATGCTGACTCGTCGTTCTTGCTGATGAGACCCACCACGGTCGTGTCATCTGCGAACTTGATGATGTGGTTCGAGCTGTGCATTGCTGCACAGTCGTGAGTCAGCAGAGTGAACAGCAGTGGACTGAGCAAACAGCCCTGGGGGGCCCCAGTGCTCAGTGTGGTGGTGGTGGAGATGCTGTTCCCGATCCGGACTGACTGAGGTCTCCCAGTCAGGAAGTCCAGGATCCAGTTGCAGAGGGAGGTGTCCAGGCCCAGCAGGTTCAGCTTTCCAATCAGGTGCTGGGGAATGATTGTGTTGAATGCTGAGCTGAAATCTATGAACAGCATTCGAACGTATGGTGTAACATGTGCTCTCTTTAGTCCATATATCATTCATCTTTCCCTCGATCCTGACTAGTCTCCCAGTTCCTGCCGCTGAAAAACATCCACACAGCATGATGCTGCCACCACCATGCTTCAGTGTAGGGATGGTATTGGCCAGTTGATGAGCGGTGCCTGGTTTCCTCCAGACATGAAACTTGCCATTCTGGCCAAAGAGTTCAATCTTTGTTTCATCAAACCAGAGAATTATGTTTCTCATGGTCTGAGAGACTCCAGGCGGGTTGTCATGTGCCTTTTACTGAAGAGTGGCTTCCGTCTGGCCACTATTCCATACAGGCGATGATGATGGATGCCACTGTGCTCATTGGGACCTTCAATGCTGCAGACATTTTTCTGTACCCTTCCCCAGATCTGTGCCTCGATACAATCCTGACTCGGAGGTCTACAGACAATTCCTTGGACTTCATGGCTTGGTTTGTGCTGTGACATGCACTGTTAACTGTGGGACCTTATATAGACAGGTGTGTGCCTTTCCAAATCATGTCCAATCAACTTTTACCACAGGTGGACTCCAAGTTGTAGAAACATATTTGTTAGGAATATTTTTGATCTGGTTGCGATCTCCAATTCCCGGTCCCGTCTTTCTATGTTCGGTGCCCAGTAAGGTGCAGTCGTGAGTGAGTCTCTGGAGACTTTGCAAAGGAAGTAGAAAGAATGACACACACATAATCGGTCTGTATTCAATCTACCCAATGTTTATTAAAGCAAGCATGTTATTTATATGTTCATGAGACAATAAACAGCCAATGGGAAAGCTGTAACAAGGCCTAGGGTCAAAAGGAGGGGAATGGGTGTAGAGGCCATATACAGATGTTCCAGCCGTGATTACGTTACGGTTGACTTTGTGGACGGGTGTGACCTTAATCAGATCACAGAAATAAGTATGCAGAACATGATAAAGAGGAAAAGAAAAACGGTCAGCAGTTGCTAAATATATTGACTCACTATTGTGCGCACTGCAGCCTGCATCTGGGGTCAACAGATCATACATGGGAGGCCAAAAGGCACGTACACGGAGCAGAACAATATGTACAACATTACATTTCTCACAATCCCTCCTTTGATCATAGAATGATCATGTTCGGGGTTCTGCTCTAGACACGTGTCTCTGCTCCATCTCTCAGGTTCTGGTAGAACCGGGTGGTGTGGTCCTCATAGGCTGATAAACAGGGTCAGGCATGCGGGCCACAGTGCTGGTGGAGCTAGAAATCTTTTGTTTGATTAAAGCCATAAAACAAGGCCATAAGCAGGTGATGATGAAAAATACAAGCAAAACGCAGAATATGACCATGAAGTAATGTTCCATTTTGTAAATGAATGTCCAAAAACCTGAAAAGAAATCAACATCCCCATTGGCGTGGTCTTGTGACCTCTTTACTATTTCAGAAATATTTTTTATACCTTGCTCTATGATTCCACCTGTTCCATCCTTTTCTGGGGCTTCACCTACCATTACACAGACCACTCCCTGTGCTGCAGTGAGCTGGTCTAATACCATCCGGTTCTGGAGCTCTTTCTTAATTCCCTCTAACACTTGTTCTGTAACATTCATAAATGTAACTAAATCAAACCTGTTCATTTCTACCTGATTCATAACATTTGTTACACCAATGGGGGCAAAGAATGATTGAAAAAACTTGTCCACTCTGTTCCAGATTCTTTGGTCCACCGGCGTGTAGTTCGGTGTGTCAGAGTGGAGGACGCCCTTTTGTTCGGGTGTGGATGGTTGAATCACATGTTGAATTGTTCCCACATGTGGAGTTTCTTCTCAGGACCTAGGGCTCCTGCATTATGCTAGCCACTGACACTGCGTGTTCAGCTCCTCCAGTGGGGTCGCACTCAGCAGTTACCTGTCGGTCCCTCCTCTGGTGCTGGCTTAACTCGGGTCGCATGGATCCACTGTTGCTGGAGGTCAGTCAGGACTGCTGTTCGGTCACGGCTATGACCGTTGCCGGACCCTGGTACCGGGGTTCCCCAGCCTTGAGAACGAGGACCGTTCAATGTTTTTCACTTAGGAGTCCACGTATTACTCGACTCGGTCACCTGTGGAGAGAGAAGCCAGTGCGACCTTTGACCCAAGGGGTCGGGAAAGGCCTACCCATTAGTATCTCAAAAGGAGAGAGTTTAGTTACACTTGATGGTGTCATTCAGTTTTGGCAGGGCCAGACGACCCTGCTTGTCTCTTAACAAATTACTCTGATCTGGTTTCACTTCATTCAAGGCCCAATGTTGAATATCAGATTCGGATGGGTTTGCCTGTAAAAGTTTTACGTCAATATCTTTTACTAAAGTTTTCTGTATCATAGAAACAGTTTCTTCAGCTTGATTTAGATCTGGTCTTATCACGACTTCCTTTGAAGCCATCTTTGCTACTTAATCAGCCAATCTGTTTCCTCTCACCTCCCCTGCCATGTGGCCTGCGACCTTTATGACAGCTTATTTCATTGGCAGTTGTGCTATTCTGAGTAATTCTGCAACTAGGTCTTTGGTGTGATATGGGTTTTCCTTCTGCTGTCTTGAAATCCCTCTCTTCACCCCATATGCATATTTTGAGTCTGTGTACATGTTAATGGGTTTTCCTTTCGCCAATTGTCATGCTCTAATTAATGAAAATAGTTCAGCGGTCTGTGCCGATTTTTATGGGAGAGAGTAGGCCTCAATGATTCGATCAGGAAGTTCAGTTACGGCATAGTCACACCAGTATATGGAATAATTTGTCTTCAACAGGACCCATCGACATACCAATGGTCCCCTCCTCCAGGGCAGATGATGAAACATCTGGCCTGCAGGAAGTGCATGTGTTTATACGGTCTAGACTGTCATGAGGAGTCATTAGAAAAAGCACCTTTGGTAAGCAGATTTGTGTAAGAAGATTCTGACTGTATCATGGAGATCACCTACCTGGTGAGATGTGTGCACAATGAGCGGAAACAATACGCTCTGCATCTTGCACCATCAATGCTGCAGCAGCCACAGCATGCAGGAAGGCCTTTGGCTGGTCTGTAGGTGCCGCCATGTGATTGTGCAAGGATCGCTGCTGCTGTACCTGCCGCCTCGTGCACGTAAAGGTGGAATGTTTCACCATCGTTGGGTAAGCCCAGAGCTGGTGGGGAGCTAAGGCTGCTCGGAGATGCTTAAAAGCCATGTCCATCTCAGCTGTCCACTTAATGGGTTCTTCTGCCCCTGAGAGTGTGGCTTCTCTCAGAATCTTGTCTTATAGAGAGCAGTTCGGCACCCAGGCTTTTTGCCATTTTGCAGTTCGTGACCAAGATAGTCAACTTTCAGTTTACCATTGCAGTTTCTCTTTGGAAGCTTTGAAGCCAGCCTGTGCCAGAACGATGCAGACAATTGTTGAGACAGCTGTGCAGGATGCAGCATCGGGGCCGAAAACTAGAATGTCGACTGCATATTGTAGCAAACAAGTCTGTGGTGGAAGCTTTGTGTCTTTCAGCGAGGCGTGCACTACAGCGGAGAATACAGCAGGCGAGTCTCAGAAACCCTGTTGCAGGTGACACCAAGTGTACTATTGGCCCCTGTATGTGAATGCGAACAGAGGCTGTGCGGCATGAGATACTGGTACACTGAAAAAGGCAGAACACAAGTCGATTACAGTCAAATGAGTGTGATCTGCAGGTATTTAATTTATAGTTGTACACACATCAGGCACCACCGGTGAGAGTGGAATGATTAAATCATTAATCTTGAGTTAGACGCCAAGTGCCATTGGCCTTCTTTCATAATTAATTGGAGTGTTATATGGAGAGTTTATAATACCTTTACACAGACATTGTTGTATTATGGGACCTATACCTTCCTCCTTTTCCTGGGACAGTGGGTATTGTTTTGCAGTATACCGACATGTCAGAGTGGAGTTTTGCAATCATTGAGGCCTGCCTCGTCTTTGTTGGCGGCCCATAGTGCCTGGTCGACATTTGGCAGTTCTGTTTTTGCTGCTGAGGATTCAGCAGATGTGAAACTGCAGACATCACCACAACATCCTGTATACACAGACTGGGAATATACTGATGGGAACAGCAATTGGAGAGAGTTAGAGTCAAATGTTATCTTAGCCCCAATTTTATGCTCCAGATCACGACCTAATAAGCAGAATGGAGATTCTGGTAAAATTAATATCTTGTCTATATGCTGCCATACTCTGCAGCAATGTGAGAAGGTCTTTAAAAGCGTCATTGTCTCCCCATGCCTAGTCTATGTGGTTCCTTTAAAGTCTTTACCTGACCTAGTTCCTCCTTCCTCTATTTGTAGCTGCTAAATTTTTGTATCCAACAAAGGCACTTTATCAATTAATATCAATTCAGTTATTTCTGGAGGTAAGGTTTTGGACAGTATGAATCTATAATCATGTCCAGTCAATTGACTGTGTGGTAAGTTTCTTTAAAACATTCACATATTGTAGAAGATACTTAACTGGGTTGTGTAATTTCTTTTTTCGTATTTTTTTTTTTTTTTTTTTGCTAGTGCCTCTATCATAGTTAGTGGAATGATTATTACAGTTAACATTTTCATCAGTGGTATGCAATATTAAACATAACTACAATAGGAATTTTATGATCGTAATCAAAATTGTATGGTCATGTACTGTACTATTATGCCTATGCTATAATAGTGTTAATTCAAAAATAATTCAACTTCTGTAATTTGATGGCTGAGTCACAATCGATGGTATTTTTCCTCTGAAATTGTAATGGGTCAGTAGGTGTTTATTCCTTTCAGACCGTCTATCCTTTTATCATGTTCTTCATTGCGTATTGGCATTTTGTTGAAAACCAGGGGCCCTCTAATCTGCAACCATGCCAATAGTGTTTTTTGATACTATTTATCTAATGGAAATGTTATTACCTGAGTGCCAAGTTGTTCTTGGATTTTATAAATTTGAACCATCGAGGTGTGACTGTAACCATACACATATCCCATGTCTGTATCAGAGCTTAAAAATATATATTGTGTAGCCCTCCCACCGGGTAGAGTGTTGTGGCTCACAAAGTATGAGTCTGTCTAGGGGATCTTAAATTTACCCACTACCCCGGTAAAGGCACATTTCTCTTCAGTTACAGTATCAACACATAACCCAGATCTCAGATCTTCACCTGATAGTGTCAGATTTGTGTTTCGATTTATTTATAAGGAATACACTTCTATGTTTACCTTTAAATTTGAAAATACAAATCCCTCAAAGGAAAAACTAATTAACAAAACAGTTCTTTCCACAGGAAATCACACAACATTATGACAGATTAATAAACATGTATTTATTATTCTCATTACTCTTTGGTTTTTGGAATAACCAAATAATTAAATTCACAAAGTCACAGCAATGAAACTTAAAAATCACTCAAATTTGACCCAGCTGGGATTTTCAGTACACAGATGGCGCGCTAGTTGGAGCTCTTTGAGGCAAAACCAGTGTACTCACGAATCAGGAAAAATAAGAATTCTAGTTGCAGAACAAGATGATAAACAGCATCAGTGACTCAACCCACAACGACATTGAGCAGATATTGATGAACTCCTCCCTCATCGAACTGGGTAGATGCATCCACGAAAATCTACACAGATCTCCTGATCTCGATGATGTCTCAGTGTTGAAGACAATAAATATGCATTTGACATGAACTCCCAGCTACATACACCACTTTGATGCTTTTACCCAAAATGAATAACCAAAAACAAAACACGGGTATATTCTTCCGGATTTCAAACGAATTACACAAATTATTACAGCTTAAACTGCAACACTGAACTTTAAGAAATAAACACGGGAATATTCTTCCAGATTTCACAATTTAAAACTAATAAAACAAATCAACGTGAGGGGGAAAAAAAAAACACAGATTCTCTCACATGAAATCTCCGTGCTAGATCTCCTCCATCTATCTGACTGACGCGAAACTGAAGTGCCCCGTCTCTCACCAAACTCTCTCGCAATAATACTATTTTTCCCGTACAAACTTATGCGTGAACGTTTCCAGTTCACACCATACTTTCGCGCAAACTTTCGTCACCGAGCTGCAGCTAAAAAAAATGAATCCGCGAACGATGACTGCGGTCAGCTTTTTTAGCGCCGAACTTCACTCATTCATCATCTTGCCTTTTTTCCTTCCTCTCTTTTTCCCGCGCCTTGAACTTCCGAGGTCAAAGTACCCAGTTCTCATCATCAGACTGATGCTCACAGAAAACACAATAAAAAACAGACATTGTATGATTTGTTTTCCCTTACACACACGTTATAAAAATTTTTTTTATAAACAGGTCTCATATATGAACATGAAAAAGTCCATCAACACTTTGATTGCATATGTGTCGTTTCAGACACAAATACAAATAATAAAATCCTCTTCTCATAAAAAAATGAAAGTTATACATTTAGAAACCCTAACATTTATCCAGGTGTCTACATTCTCCCCCACCAAAAATCGTTATGTCCTCATAACGAGGGAAAACTGATAATTACACAACTTACATTTCAATATCTTAGCTCTTTTCACATATTCACTTTTCAAATGAATGAGCAAAATAGTATCACAATAGACCCATGTCTATACTGAAACAAGTCATTAAAATTAGGATCTGGCAGTTAAGTCAACTGAACAGGTACTTAACCTTCTTGCAGCCACATTCATCCACAAGAAGACAGTAGAACAGTATCTAACAGGACTTACACCTTTAGTTTGAGCAATGGCAGACTCAAATTTTGGCTCCCCAAGAGTATCATAAGTAAACCTCTTGGGCACAGTTCTCTCTCTTTGAGACCTTCTCTCCTTTTCAATTACCTCAGTAGAGATACCTTGATTTACATCACTCTCATTCACATTTGAAAGGTCTTGCACATCACTTGCAACATCATTGCCAAGGTCTGACAATTGGCTTACACTTTGCAAGTTATCAGAATCACTTTCTGGTAGCAGTCTTGAAACAGACTCTACAGATTCATCTGTCTCAACTCTTTGAGAAATCTCAAATCTGGTTCCAGAATGCTCAAAGTTCTCAGAAACACTCTGCTAGGCAGTCTCTGAAACCGCATTCTCAGAAACCCCTGCATCATTCTGAGAAGTGTCTCTTCTCCTAGAAGTCAAAGGATGATTTTCAGGTATGTGACACCACACCCCATACATTTCATCCTCACTCTCTGAACTCACATCAAAATTCTGATCAACTCTGGCTTTTGTTTCCTGTCTTACGGGTACATTATCACCTTCCTGTTCTGGACTCTGTTTCTGTCCAGCATTCTGTCCAGCATTTTTCCTTTTCCTCAGAACTCTCTTTCTGGGTTCTGGGACACTGTCAGGAACTTGTTGCTGTCTCAACCTTTGTCCAACAGGAAGAATGTGATTCCTATGCAGAATCTTGACAGGTCCAGTTCCACTCTCTGGCTTAATACGAAACACAGGTAAGTGAGGCATCTGGCTCTGGACAATGTAAGGCTCAGCACTCCATCTGTCCGCCAACTTGTGCTTCCCTTGCAATCCAAGATTCCTGATCAATACTCTATCTCCAGGAACAAGGTGAGAGTAATGCAGTTTCTGATCATATCTTCTCTTATTTCCTGCATTCTTCTTTCCAGCTTTTTCCTCCGCCAGCTCGTATGCAGACTTCAGCTCTTGCTGCATGGTCTTTACAAAACGCTGGTAAGACTTAGTGGAAGTACCATCACTAGACACACCAAAACTCAGATCTATGGGCAATCTGGCTTCCCTTCTGAACATAAGGAAGTAAGGCGAGTATCCTGTGGCTTCGTTAAGGCTGCTATTGTACACGTGTACAAGATGTCCAATGTGACGGCTCCACTGCGGTTTCTGCTTCGAATCCAGGGTTCCCAACATATCCAAGAGGGTCCGGTTGAACCGTTCAGGTTGCGGATCACCCTGGGGATGGTAGGGCGTTGTACGGGATTTCTCCACTCCTAACAAATCAAACAACTCATGGACGAGCCTGCTCTCGAAATCCCGTCCCTGATCCGAATGCATCCGTCTAGGCAAACCATAATGAACAAAATACTTCTCCCACAATACTTTTGCAACTGTGGCCGCCTTCTGGTCCTTAGTCGGAAATGCTTGCGCATACCTCGTGTAGTGGTCAGTGATGACTAAGACATTTCCAATGTTCTTGGAGTCTGGCTCAATGGATAAAAAATCCATACACACAAGATCCATAGGTCCATCACTGGATAAGTGTGACAATGGTGCAACTCTCTTTGGCAGGGTTTTCCTCTGGACACATCGGGCACATGTTTGGCAGTACTTCTCCACCTCCATCTTCATTCGTGGCCAGTAAAATCTCTCTCTTACCAAGCCATATGTCTTGTCAAATCCCAGGTGTCCAGAATCATCATGAAGCGACCGGAGAACTACTTCATGAAACTGCCCGGGCAAGCACAATTGCTTACGACGGGGTTTGTTTGGGGCTTGAGTGCACCGAGACATCACTCCATTCTCCATTACTAATCTTTCCCACTCTCTCATGATCAAGGGAATATCCTTGTGAGATTCCTTCTTGACCTTGGACAGATCTCCTCCTTTAAGAGCTTTCCATATCTCTCCAAGACAAGGATCCTCCTGCTGAGCACGTGACAGCTCTGCAGAACTCAGTTTTGGAATAGTGGAAGTATCCAGAGTGGCTAAGTTGCAGTAAGCTCTGGGGACTGATTTAGGAGATCCTCCCAATGATGTGACAATCCTGCTGGTAGTTGCTAAGCAGTTGGACTTGTCTTGCACTGGCAGTTTACACAGGGATCTCACTCCAGAGGATGATATATTAGTCCACTCCTGGTCCTTCACTCCCCTATGTGGACGTCGAGACAAAGCATCGGCATCACCATTTTGTCTCCCAGGCCTGTACTTGAGACTGAAGTCGCATGCAGAAAGGGCCGCCAGCCACCTGTGTCCTGTAGCATCCAGTTTGGCTGTGGTCAGAACATAAGTTAGCGGATTGTTGTCTGTCTGCACTTCAAACTTTGCTCCGTACAGGTAATCATGTAGCTTGTCAACAACAGCCCACTTTAACACCAAGAACTCAAGTTTGTGGACTGGGTAGTTCCTCTCAGACGGTGTCAAGCTTCTGCTGACAAATGCTACAGGCCTCAACCCCTGTCCTTGGTCCTGATACAGCACCCCACCCAACCCTTCACAGCAGGCATCAACATGTAAGATGTACGGGAGCTGAGAATTAGCAAAGACCAACACAGGAGCCCGGGTAAGTCTAACCTTCAACTCGTTAAAAGCAGCTTCACAAGCATCAGTCCATCTACTTCCAAATGGATCCGAGGCTTTATATATGACTCTATATGACTATATATGTCTGGCTTAAGGCGGGAAACCAGACGGTCCCTCTACAGTCATCAACATCACACTTGCTAACAGCAATCACCCGTTCATATGCAGTTCTGATCTCAGGATGAACAGTTAGGGTATGAAGAAAATCATTTCCCATCTTCGTCTTGCAAACTTCTACCAGCTTCTTTACCACTGCCGTGTTTGTTCCCACCAGAATATTGACATCTCCTTTCATGACAGGATCGGGACAGACCACTCTGCCACTCCTGCCACAGATCCTGGAAACTCCAGCCTTAAAGACAAGCTTAATCCCCATATCTCCAAATTTTCAATGGGTGTCAATGGCAGATGCTTCAAGTGTTTCTCATAAAAGGATCTGTACAACAGCGTGACCTGCGATCCACTATCCAGCAAAGCCTTAGTGTAGATACCTTCCACCTGGATGGGAAGAACAGAGCTAGGTCCCACTAACCCGCTCGGAAGATCTACTTGCTCAGCTCTTGCTCTTTTGCACTTTGTGGAACGTGTCTTCCCCGGAGCTTCAGGCCGTTCCTCTACTGAGCCCCGGAGGCGTTTCCCGACGGCTGTCTCATTCTGATGAGCCGCTGGTTTACTCTCCTGAGATTCTCTTCCTTGGTACAGTCACGTTTCATATGCCCATCTTCTCCACATCTGTAACAGAAGATGTTAGCTTTGTTCACTTGTCGGGTTGGTGTTTTGCTCTCTGCGGTCGCAGCCAAACTGTGCGTAACTGAATGTTCATAAGTCACTGGTTCTTTCGCCACAGCTGACAAACGAGACACCTCATTCTTCAACCCCCTAATCTCCCTCTTCAGCATTTCTACTTCTGAATTGGCCAGATTGGTGTTACCAGATGACTCATTTTTTTTTAAGGGCACCCCAAACACAGCTACATTTTCATACACTGAGCTCCTATGGTTCAACATACTCTCTTCTTCTCGGACCTCTTTCATTAACTCATTGAAGGAAGGAGGGGCACACAGCTTATGGGTCATCCTCAAGCGCATTGCCACCATGTCACTTGAAAGAGCACCTCTAATTATTTGCTGCATTCGAAGACGATTTATTGCAGGGAACTCAATGCCTCTTTTCCTCAGCATACTGTGTAGCATCCTATCCAACCTTATTATGTAAGCTGAGAGCTTCTCTCCCTCACTCTGGTAAGTGCTCCTAAATTTTAACATCAAATCTGCAGCATCCTCAGTGGTGCCAAACACTGACTCTAACGCACTGAGGTAGTCACTAAAAGTAGCAGATGGGTTACCAGTCTTCTCGAACCTCACAATGTCCGCTGCAGGACCTCTGAGACACTCTACTAGTCTCTGCTTCTTGACATTATCAGAAAACTGCCACTATTCCAGAATGTGAGTAGTTTGCTCCACCCAGACCTCATACTCATCCTCTCCATGGGGAGTGGGAAGGAACCCAGAGAAGGGACGCAGCTTCCTATATCCAGCTCTCTCCTCAGATGAAGCCACATGACATGTTTGAACAAGGGAGTTTATGGCATCAACCAGTTTAGTGTCAAGCACAGGTGTAGAGGAAGCCAAACTTGGAATGTCAGATAGCGACTTTCCCTCTGCTTGAAGAAAAGACATCAGCTTAGTCTGAAACTCATCTTCCCTACTGTGTTTAGATGCTTCAGCTGCGGAATGCACAACCTGCGTGTACCAGGTACCTACTTCAGGTCCTCCAAGCTCTGCAGGTATAGACATCTCAGAAACCTTGCTAATGTAACGTATGACCTTGTCCTGTTTCACTGTTTCCCCTTTGTTTTCCATTTGTGTCACTTTCGTTATTCCATAGTCTTCACTTTTGACCCGTCTGTACCTCCATAGTCTTGTTAGCCCTTGTGTTCATTGTTTATTGTTTGCACCTGTCCTTGTTAGTTTCCCATTGGTTTCTGTTCATCACCTTATCTTGTTATTTTGAGTTCTGTTTGTTCATTGGTCCTTTCTTGTATTTATACCCTGCCTGTTTGTTCAGTCACTGTCGATCGTTGTTCGTTATGTATGTTAGTGAATGTTGTTAAGCCTGCTCTGTGTTTCCTTCCCGAGTTCTCTGTTTATGTTTATTTCCCCATTGTGGGTTTTCCTTTGTGTTTGTTTATTTAATAAAGTTATAAAGTTACTGCGTTTGGATCCTCAACCTTGTCTCCCTCGTTGTCCTCCCGCTAATCGTAACAGAACGATCGACCACACATGGATCCAGCAGCCTATTCAGCAAACTATCGGCTCCTTTGCCTCAAGCAGGGGGACCGACCTTTGGAGGACCACATCCAGGACTTTCTTCCCCTGGCAAGCGTCTCTGACTTCCCGGACCCAATCCTGGTGAGCTTCTTCAGGGGCAATCTGAACGCTTCACTGAGGGAGCGGCTACCACCAGCAACGCACGAGTGGACTCTCTGCAGCTTCATAGAGGTGACTTTGCGGGTCAGCGGATCGCCGTTAACCGTGGGCGACGCTGAGGAGGACCCTACCTCTCCTCCCTCAGTGGTGACTCTCCAGTCGCCCATGGCGCTTCTTGTTACGCCACCCCCATCTGTAAGCGAGCCCCCCTCCTTGCCAGTCGCTCTCCACGAGCCAGCGCGGTCCACTTCCTCTGCCCGGAGGAGGAGGAGAAGACAGGCTTTCGCCTCCCGGCTTACGCCTTCCACGGTGAGCGAGCCAGCGCCCACGCCTTCCACGGTGAGCGAGCCAGAGCCCACGCACATCACCGTGAGCGAGCCAGAGCCCACGCACATCACCGTGAGCGAGCCAGAGCCCACGCACATCACCGTGAGCAAGCCAGAGCCCACGCACATCACCTTGAGCGAGCCAGAGCCCACGCACATCACCGTGAGCGAGCCAGAGCCCACGCACATCACCGTGAGCGAGCCTGAAGCTATGACCGTCCCTGAGCCAGCGCCTGTAGCCTCGACTGTCCCTGAGCCAGCGCCTGTAGCCTCGACCGTCCCTGAACCAGCGCCTGTAGTCTTGACCGTCCCTGAGCCAGCGCCTGTAGCCTTGACCGTCCCTGAGCCAGCGCCTGTAGCCTCGACCGTCCCTGAGCCAGCGCCAGCTGCCATGATCGTCCCAGGGCCAACGCCCGTAGCCATGACCGTCCAAGAGCCAGTGCCAGTAGCCATGACCGTCCAAGAGCCAGCACCCCCCAAGCTTTCCAGAGCTCCGCCGCCCGAGCTTTCCAGAGCTCCACCTTCTGAGCCTCCCGAGCTTTCCAGAGCTCCGCCTTCCGAGCTCTCCAGAGCCCCACCTACCGAGTCTTCCAGGACTCCGCCTCTCAAGCCTTCTAGGGCTCCGCCCCTCAAGCCTCTCGAGCCTTCTAGGGCTCCGCCCCTCAAGCCTCTCGAGCTTTCCAGAGCTCCTCCTCTCGAGCCTCTCGAGCCTTCCAGGGCTCCGCCAATCAAGCCTCTCGAGCCTTCCAGGGCTCCGCCTCTCGAGCCCTCCAGGGCGCCGCCTCTCAAGCCTTCCAGGGCTCCGCCTCTCAAGCCTTCCAGGGCTCTGCCTCTCAAGCCTCTCCAGCCTTCCAGGGCTCCGCCTCTCAAGCCTCTCGAGCCTTCCAGGGCTCCACCAATCAAGCCTCTCGAGCCTTCCAGGGCTCCGCCTCTCAAGCCTCTCGAGCCCTCCAGGGCTCCACCTCTCAAGCCTTCCAGGGCTCCGCCTCTCAAGCCTCTCGAGCCTTCCAGGGCTCCGCCTCTCAAGCCTCTCGAGCCTTCCAGGGCTCCGCCAATCAAGCCTCTCGAGCCTTCCAGGGCTCCGCCTCTCAAGCCTCTCGAGCCCTCCAGGGCTCCGCCTCTCGAGCCTTCCAGGGCTCTGCCTCTCAAGCCTCTCGAGCCTTCTAGGGCTCCGCCTCTCAAGCCTCTTGAGCCTTCTAGGGCTCCGCCTCTCAAGCCTCTCGAGCCATCCAGGGCTCCGCCTCTCAGGCCTCTCGAGCCTCCTTCGGCTCCGCCCCCAGAGCCTCCTACGGCTCTACAACCAGAGACTCCAGAGCCTTCTAAAGCTCCGCCTCCCGAGCCTCCTACGGCTCTACTCCCAGAGCCTTCTGAGCCCCCTACGGCCCCGCCTCCCGAGCCTCCTTCGGCTCCGCCCCAGAGCCTCCTACGGCCCTGCAACCAGAGACTCCAGAGCCTTCTAAAGCTCCGCCTCCCGAGCCTCCTACGGCTCTACTCCCAGAGCCTTCTGAGCCCCCTACGGCTCCGCCTCCCGAGCCTCCTTCGGCTCCGCCCCCAGAGCCTCCTACGGCTCTGCTCCCAAAGATTCCAGAGCCTTCTAGGGCTCCGCCTCTGAAACCTCCTACGGCGCCACTTCCCTCGGCTCCACCTCCAGAGCCTTCCAGGCCTCCGCCTCTAGAGCCTCCTACGGCGCCACCTCCATCGGTTCCGCCTCCAGAGCCTTCCAGGCCTCCGCCTTTAAAGCCTCCTACGGCGCCACCTCCCTCGACTCTGCCTCCAGAGCCTTACAGAGCTTCGCCTCTAGAGCCTCCTACGGCGCCACCTCCTGAGCCTCCCACGGCGCCACCTCCTGAGCCTCCCACGGCGCCACCTCCTGAGCCTCCCACGGCGCCACCTCCTGAGCCTCCCACGGCGCCGCCTCCTGAGCCTCCCACGGCTCTGCCTCCTGAGCCTCCCACGGCTCTGCCTCCTGAGCTTCCAGAGCCTCCCTCAGCTCCGCCTCCTGAGCTTCCAGAGCATCGGACAGGGACGGGTCCAAGAGGCCTGGGAGGCGGCCTCAGGATAGGGACAGGTCCCGGGGGCGAAACTGAGAAGGGCTCTGGAGACGGAGCTGAGGGAGGCTCTGGAAGCTCAGGAGACGGAGCTGAGGGAGGCTCTGGAAGCTCAGGAGGCGGAGCTGAGGGAGGCTCTGGAAGCTCAGGAGGCAGAGCCGTGGGAGGCTCAGGAGGCGAGCGTGGGAGGCTCAGGAGGCAGAGCCGTGGGAGGCTCTGCCTCCTGAGCCTCCCACGGCTCTGCCTCCTGAGCCTCCCACGGCTCCGCCTCCTGAGCCTCCCACGGCTCTGCCTCCTGAGCTTCCAGAGCCTCCCACGGCGCCGCCTCCTGAGCCTCCCACGGCGCCGCCTCCTGAGCCTCCCACGGCTCTGCCTCCTGAGCCTCCCACGGCTCTGCCTCCTGAGCTTCCAGAGCCTCCCTCAGCTCCGCCTCCTGAGCTTCCAGAGCCTCCCTCAGCTCCGTCTCCAGAGCCCTTCTCAGTTTCGCCCCCGGGACCTGTCCCTATCCTGAGGCCGCCTCCCAGGCCTCTTGGACCCGTCCCTGTCCGATGGCCACCTCCCAGGCCCCCTGAACCTGCCCCTCTGTGCCCCCAGGGACTGCCTAATTGGCCCCGTGTACTGTCTCTTTTCCCTTTGTGCCCCTGTGGACTGTTTAATTTCCCTCGTTGCCCCCTTGGACTTCCTGCATGCCCTCTGTGCCCCTTGGACTGTCTCCCTGCTCATGTGCCCCCCTGGTCTGTCTGTCTGCCCCGGTGCCATCATTTTGTTCTCTATGGTTGTTTTGTCTTGGGTTTTGTTTTTCGTTTTGGATCGTCTTGGATCCGATCCTTAGAGGGGGGCTATGTAACGTATGACCTTGTCCTGTTTCACTGTTTCCCCTTTGTTTTCCATTTGTGTCACTTTCGTTATTCCATAGTCTTCACTTTTGACCCGTCTGTACCTCCATAGTCTTGTTAGCCCTTGTGTTCATTGTTTATTGTTTGCACCTGTCCTTGTTAGTTTCCCATTGGTTTCTGTTCATCACCTTATCTTGTTATTTTGAGTTCTGTTTGTTCATTGGTCCTTTCTTGTATTTATACCCTGCCTGTTTGTTCAGTCACTGTCGATCGTTGTTCGTTATGTATGTTAGTGAATGTTGTTAAGCCTGCTCTGTGTTTCCTTCCCGAGTTCTCTGTTTATGTTTATTTCCCCATTGTGGGTTTTCCTTTGTGTTTGTTTATTTAATAAAGTTATAAAGTTACTGCGTTTGGATCCTCAACCTTGTCTCCCTCGTTGTCCTCTCGCTAATCGTAACAGCTAACTGTCTCAATCAGAAGAAACTGCTGTCGCTTAGTCTTATCAAAGAGGCAATCAAGCACTTTGCATTTCCTCATTCCCAGAGCAGCATCCAGCACTTCATAAACTACTTTGTCTTCACAATCTGTAGGTACGTTGCTCAGAATGATAATTCTGTCCAACTCAACACCTTTTTCTCTGCACCAATCAATAATCTCACTAACCTCCATTTTGTTCACCTGTGTCATAAACAGTGTATGCTCAGAAAAACAGGTTATGACTGTTAAGCATTAAAGTTCTCTTCACAGAATTCTCAAAGAAACAATATACACATAAATCACTTAAAAAAAAAAAAACAATTCACAAACTTTTTCCACAGAACACACAAGTTCACCGTGTCTGAAACACAATCTGAATAATCTGACTGGATCCCGGACGAGCCCCCACAAAAATGTAGCCCTCCCACCGGGTAGAGTGTTGTGGCTCACAAAGTATGAGTCTGTCTAGGGGATCTTAAATTTACCCACTACCCCGGTAAAGGCACATTTCTCTTCAGTTACAGTATCAACACATAACCCAGATCTCAGATCTTCACCTGATAGTGTCAGATTTGTGTTTCGATTTACACTTCTGTGTTTACCTTTAAATTTGAAAATACAAATCCCTCAAAGGAAAAAACTAATTAACAAAACAGTTCTTTCCACAGGAAATCAAACAACATTATGACAGATTAATAAACATGTATTTATTATTCTCATTACTCTTTGGTTTTTGGAATAACCAAATAATTAAATTCACAGTCACAGCAATGAAACTTAAAAATCACACTGTAAAAAGTTTGCTGTAATTTTTACAGTAACTTACTGGCAGCTGGATGCCAGTAAGTTACTGTAAAATGATTTACAGTATAATTACTGTATTTTCATTTACAGTAATATTACTGTATTTTCATTTACAGTATTTGTACTGTATTTTCATTTACAGTAATATTACTGTATTTTCATTTACAGCATATGTACTGTATTTTCATTTACAGTAATATTACTGTATTTTCATTTACAGCATATGTACTGTATTTTCATTTATAATTAATTTAATTTAAATGTTATTTAGTTAAGATTTCATTTGTATTTTTTTTATTAATATTTTCCACCTGTAAGAAAATCTAATTGTAGCAACACCAACCCCCAAAAAATCACAATTACTCATGCACATTTTACATTTATTGTCTTTGTTGAACTTTTAAATTTTCATACATTTACAAGTTCCAATGTATCTGTAATGTAACATAGCTAAAAGCGTACACATTTTCAAAGTGATACAAGCCAAAATAAAATGCAATAAAAAATCAGTTTGTTGTTACTTTTTAGTAATTTTGCCAATAAAGTCAACAATCTCTCTGATGAGAGATGCCACAGGGAGATTCAGACTGATGCTTTTTCTTTGCATCTTCTATCCAGATTTTTGGCTGATGTGTGACTTTGATTGCTATTTGGTGCCATCAGGGTTGATTCTCAGAATGAACCTGCAAGCACAAGAAAAAATTAATTATTTCTCATACCAGTGTTTCTCCAACTGTCATAACTCCGTAATGTATGCACTTTGGGGCCAATAAAAGCAATATGTACTGAATACCTACAGGTAAAGTGCATAAATACCGTAGTTGATGATCCATGACATTCAAATCACTGAATCATTCAAATCACCATTACAACTAAATATATATACTTATGCTGCAACCCTCATTTCGAAAAGAAAAATCCATTTTAAAAAATATATAAAAAGATTTATAGACTCACTAATTAACCTAACATACATGTGGGAAAAAGTATAGCAATGGGAGGAAACTCAAAGAAAGGCCCTAGATGGCCAGCACATGCATACCCAGGATGTTCTTACATCAAGGCAACAATTCTTACCACTGAGCTGCCCTTTTTCAGCCTAGACAGGTTGGCATTACAACAAAATCACTGTCCATTTTCCCACCATCTACATCCCTCATCTACTACATTGATGGTTAATATCAAAATGAGAATCAGAATCAACTTTAATGGCCAAGTATTAGTACACATTCAAGGACTTTGACCAGTTTTTAATTGCTCTCAATGTGCTTACACAGGATTTATATTATATTTGATCAATAAAATATATATCAAAGTGGATTGACCCCAACTCAAATTAGGAATATAAATTCTGCGCAATTTGTTGTCACACTGTCATTTAACAATTGGTGTTATGCTGCTTTTTAAGTATTTAATGATGTACAAACCTCTGAATAAACTCCGGTGTACTGGCCGCCTCTTCCTGGTACTGGACATTGAATACATAGTAGCAGCCAAACAGGACAGCTAATGCTGATGAAAAATCTGTTAGCTCCTGCGGCTGGATGATGACGCTGCCCTCCATAGTTAGCATCCATGTTTTTGCTTGAAGAACAGAATCTCCTGTAACAAACACCATCACAACAGCTTTTTAGTATTGTCACAGGCTATGCGTAAGAGCTTAAAGCTGGTGTAGTACAGACCCACCATCGGATCATAATCTCAGCCATAGTATCAATTAATAAAATTATTTTCATAGCCTTACCAAGTGCAATCACCTTGGGATGCTGGGAACAGGGAAGTTTCTCTCTACATCTGCTGGAGTTGCAGTGACCTAAGTGCAGCAATTAACAAAAAGTAGGAAGAAATTCATTAAATATATAGAGAACATACTTGTGTCTTTCTTTACAATACTTTCAAATAGGCTCCTCTGAGGTTATGCTTATATGTCACTATGTGTTATATCTTGTGATACAACCCCTTGACCAGCTCAAGTATGTCTGCCTATCTTGCAATTCACAGTTTAATTCTATAACAGGCTTATTACCTGTAAAGTTTGATTTTTGAATTATGCAAATAAAACGGACCCTCAAATGCATGACACATATATACAAAACATGAATAGTCTTTGAAATGTCAAACTATGATCCTAATTACAATCAATATTCTCTAGAAACAGCTGTTCAAATTAGCATTAATACTTACATCAGCCAAAAGAAAGAGTGAATCCTCCCTCTCTCTGAAGTAATTCATTGTGGTAATCATAGATGAAAACTGCAAGGTCAAGTTGACAAATCTAGAATTATTCAGGTTCATATTTTGATATGGTGGTAAAACCAGGAAAGCGTTCACACAGATAAAATTACATTGTTTGCACACAAATCGCGCGGACATTTTTACTGTAACCACTAACTAGTTGCTTGATAAATATCAACGACGAAACAATGTTATGAGAGGCTGCTGATTTAATGGCAACGTTTTAAATGTCAAATAACATTGGTTTAAGCGCCAGTTTCTTTATCTTTTGTATGTCTGCTTAACTTACCGTTACGACGGAAACACCAGAAAAGACAAAAGACACCTCCAATCTGGGACTCGAACACGATCCAGACTACAACCTTGAAGAAAAAAAAGAGATGCACTTGAAAACACTGTCTCATAAAATAATAACAATAAACTCCGTTTGAACATCGGTGTTGCCTCACACTCTTTAGTATTTCACGTTAGCTATTTACGTTGAGTTAAACACTCCTCCTGGTTAGCTAACGTTAAAGCGGCAGAGGAACACACAAATGTTGCGTTTCTCTGTTTAACTAAGGGTTTCTTCAGCTAATTTAATTGATATTAACATATTCACCAGTTGATAATATCACGTTATGACGACAATCAAGTTGCAAGTTGCATAACGTGATAATATCATGTTATGACGACAATCACCGACAACTCCTGGCCAACAGCCAAAAAAAACGAGCGCCAAAAGACAAAAAGTTACTAATAAAACTTTCTTTAATCAGATGACGCGCATTAGTATGCTGTTAACATTACAAATCAATACATTTGAAAATGTCTCTGTTTTATATAATTAAATATAATAATACAAACAATATAGGCCTACTAACCTTTTCGATGAATCACCGTTGTACAATGTCAAACAGTTGTCCTTTATCTCACTTTCACCAAACAGGATGGAAAAAAATATTTGAAAAGAAATCTCTCTTCCCATTGGTCAGTTTTTTGTGGGCAGGTTCACTACTGTAAATGGATTTACAGTACAGAAGAATTACTGTAGAATTACAGTAATAACCATATATTTTCCCATAATCCTTTGCTATTTACAGTAATGTACTGTATACACATTTTACAGTATCTTGCTGTACTTATTACAGTAAAATACTGTTCAAATTACAAAAATCAGTTACAGTGCACTCAAATTTGACCCAGCTGGGATTTTCAGTACACAGATGGCGCGCTAGTTGGAGCTCTTTGAGGCAAAACCAGTGTACTCACGAATCAGGAAAAATAAGAATTCTAGTTGCAGAACAAGATGATAAACAGCATCAGTGACTCAACCCACAACGACATTGAGCAGATATTGATGAACTCCTCCCTCATCGAACTGGGTAGATGCATCCACGAAAATCCACACAGATCTCCTGATCTCGATGATGTCTCAGTGTTGAAGACAATAAATATGCATTTGACATGAACTCCCAGCTACATACACCACTTTGATGCTTTTACCCAAAATGAATAACCAAAAACAAAACACGGGTATATTCTTCCGGATTTCAAACGAATTACACAAATTATTACAGCTTAAACTGCAACACTGAACTTTATGAAATAAACACGGGAATATTCTTCCGGATTTCACAATTTAAAACTAATAAAACAAATCAACGTGAAAGGAAAAAAAAACACAGATTCTCTCACATGAAATCTCCGTGCTAGATCTCCTCCATCTATCTGACTGACGCGAAACTGAAGTGCCCCGTCTCTCACCAAACTCTCTCGCAATAATACTATTTTTCCCGTACAAACTTATGCGTGAACGTTTCCAGTTCACACCATACTTTCGCGCAAACTTTCGTCACCGAGCTGCAGCTAAAAAAAATGAATCCGCGAACGATGACTGCAGTCAGCTTTTTTGGCGCCGAACTTCACTCATTCATTATCTTGCCTTTTTTCCTTCCTCTCTTTTTCCCGCGCCTTGAACTTCCGAGGTCAAAGTACCCAGTTCTCATCATCAGACTGATGCTCACAGAAAACACAATAAAAACAGACATTGTATGATTTGTTTTCCCTTACACACACGTTATAAAAAACTTTTTATAAACAGGTCTCATATATGAACATGAAAAAGTCCATCAACACTTTGATTGCATATGTGTCTTTTCAGACACAAATACAAATAATAAAATCCTCTTCTCATTAAAAAATGAAAGTTATACATTTAGAAACCCTAACATTTATCCAGGTGTCTACAATTGTAATCTAAAAATTTCATAACATATCAGATTTGCAAACGCAGATAAAATAAGGTATAACCTTCTATGGTATGGTTCTGTATTTATATTTCTGAAAGTTTTTATACTTTTCTCTTAACCAAGGAAATTCCTTTTCAAAGTTTCACCAGACAGCTTTCATTCCCAACATTCATTCAATACATAAAATATGATCTTTTCTTTATTCAGACAACAGTCACTTTCATCATATCCCTTTATAGGGCTTATTTACAGGGCTCATACAACATACACATTCTCATATGCACTCATGCTTCAGGCATAATTCTCACTCTTACGGATACTCTCACAAGCAAACCAAAAAAATGTCAAACAATAACAAACATGTAACAAACAACATATAATTCTCCAAACACTCAGTTATAATGCCTGCTGGACTGGGCACCTTCTTCTAACAAATTACCCTTTTTTTTTTCTTTTTCTTTTTTTTCAGAACTTTATCCGTCCTCTTCCCACCTTAGTGAGGATATGTTCAACTGCTACAGTCAATCTGAGGTATTTTACCTCCTTTCTGTGTATCTCACAGAGCAAACGCTCCCTTTCCAGGGGCACACTGATGCAGAGAAACCCTTTCCAATAAAATATTTTTTATATGCATTTGTTCAAAATGGAGTGATCAGCTCCCTTTCTGCAGCTTTGGCAGAGAAATAACCTTCCCTTTCTTTTTAGGGAGTCCAACAAATGCACACAATATACGGTTCAGAGATACCTCAACAAACAGGTCAACATAAGTTTGTCAAAAAATTTATCTTACCTGTTTGTGAGGTATTCCGGACGAGCACCCAAACTGTTCTCCACGCGATCTCCAATTCCCCGGTCCCGTCTTTCTATGTTCGTGCCCAGTGAGGTGCAGTCGTGAGTGAGTCTCTGAAGACTTCGCGAAGGAAGTAGAAAGAATGACACACACACAATTGGTCTGTATTCAATCTACTCAATGTTTATTAGAGCAAGCATGTTATTTATATGTTCATGAAACAATAAACAGCTAATGGGAAAGCGGTAACAAGGCCTAGGGTCAAGGGGGAGAGAATGGGTGTAGAGGCCATATATAGATGTTCCAGCCGTGATTACGTTACGGTTGACTTTGTGGACGGGTGTGACCTTAATCAGATCACAGAAATAAGTATGCGGAACATGATAAAGAGGAAAAGAAAAACAGTCAGCAGTTGCTAAATATATTGACTCACTATTGTGCGCACTGCAGCCTGCATCTGGGGTCAACAGATCATACATGGGAGGCCAAAAGACACGTACACAGAGCAGAACAATATGTACAACATTACATTTCTCTCAATATTGTTTGTAGACAATATTAAAAGAGGAAGTCTAAAGTAAGTGGGCACTGCCCACAGATGAGTGAGAGGCAAAAGGTGACATGACTTGCTTTCAAATAAATATTTTCTCATCCCACCAGTTTAAATGTTAGCGTTTTTCAAGTGAAGATGCTGTTGGCGGTGAACTAACAGAAACCATGTCTGGGAACTAACAGCCAGATTCTATTGTGCAAGAGAGACAATGTAGGCTATGAAGTAATTCATAAAGAATTTATATATTTCCAACAATGAGGAGAGAAATCCTTAAAACAGGCAAGTGATAAAATGCACAGAATTTAGGCTTGAGGCTTTTGTAGTGAAACAATAAGACAATGAAGCTTCTGCAGAGGGCCCATTCCCAGATAGCAAAATAGATTGGAGCAGAATTTGGCAAATTTCGACAGTGAGTTTGGCCCACGTACCTCGTGGAATTAAGGTCAAAGATTGTCCCAAAAGTCATGCCAAATTCAGCCAAACCCACAAGCGGCCAAAACTAACCCACAACTTTCCGGTATCCACACATATGCCACACCCACCCCAGAACTAACCCAGAACTTACCCTAAAGCCCCAGAAAGCAGCCGTAATATGTCCACAGTTATGCCAGAATCCTCAGATGTCAGCCAGATAACAGCCTTAACATTACCAACCTCCATATAAAA
>NC_068284.1:42849015-42961515 GCF_025860055.1 Xyrauchen texanus
GATTTGACAGAAGCTCGGCTAACAGCCCCAGATTCACGGGCCATTTGGAGTGTTTGACAAATGTGTTCATAGTCTGGGGGGCTCGTTAGTGTGGAGGCATCTTGCATGGGCTGTCTGTCTGCCCATGGGAATTCTGCTGACATGGAAGAGGTGGAGGAGGTTTGTGCAGTCAAATGGTCATCTCTTTGAGTCTCTTTGGGGGGTGGGGCTTCCAGTTTAACGGATCTGCAGGCTTTACGTTGTGTTATCTGGGACATGACTGTTTTATAGTCTCTGAAACCTGCTTCTGGAGGGGGAGGAACAGGACAAATCTCCTCTCTAAGCTGTTTGCTGAAGCTCACACTCTTCCCGGTTGATGGTCGAAAAAAGGCACTCTTCACCTCTCGGTATTCTGGGTCACTTCCTTGCACTAAGCTGGGCCTAAGTGCAGTAGCAGGAATTCCAAGTGGATCTACAGACAGCCTGGATTTGATACGGTCAGGGATTTGCATGGAGGAACGGTTGGGAAGGTTAGGAAGGTTATTGCTGGCAGTGCTGAGCTCCATGATATCTTTGTAGGCCTCATTAAGATCCTCAATGCACTGGTCCACGCTAGGGTGTTTACCTGCTTGGTCTTGCACCTCCTTATTTATGGTCTCGAGTTCTTCAATGGCATCCCATGGTCGTCGGCTCACCGGCTTCAGCAAAAACTGACCAAAGGTCTCTGGGTTTGGGCCTGTGGCTAACCTTGCCTCTTCAGTCTGATCTGTTGGTGGGGACTGAGGTGAAGGCTGTGTTGGTGGGGGTGGTGGAGGTTGAGATGGAGGTTGGGTTGGAGGTGGGGGCGGAGGGTGTGGCGGGGGATGTAATGGAGGCCTGTGAGAACCTGTGCTCTTGGAGAAGGTACCTGTCCGTGAAAAAGCGCTGTTGCTGGATGGTTTTAGGCTTTTTTGGCCCTTCATGGGATATCCGTAAGGGTTGCTTGGGTCAGGAGCTCCTGATGACACTGGAGCTGCTGGAGTTGGAGGAACTGATGAAGCTGATGGGGCCGCTGGAGTCGATGGAGCCGCTGCAGCCCTAAGGGCCCCTGGAGCAGCCACTGGAGCCACTGTTGTACTCTCAGAAGGACCTGCTTCCTCTGGGGCGGAAGGAGCATCTTGTGCTTCTGTGTTGGCAGGACCCTGAATTGCATTGTTCTTTGTGGGCTCAGGGCTTGTTTGGGTCTCCTGATCACGATACTGGTCTCCTGGCCAAGCTCCAGAATAACGTCGGAGCTCATCATGTGGATTTGGTTTAATGATCCTGGAGCGTGAGTTCCTTCTTCGATGAGCTCTTCTTGTTGCAATGCTACTAGACCCACTGCCAAGCGTGAGTGCTTGTAGCTCCAAATCAGTGGAGGTGGTGGATGTGCTTTTGAGGCTTTGGTTTGGCAGAGAGCAGAGTGTATTGCTGTTCTCGCTGGAGGAGCTTGGTGGTGGTGGAGGAGGAATTGGGGGAGAGTCTGGCTCTTTTTCTTCATTGTTATTTTGATCTCTAGATTTTGCACTGGACTGTGAAAGTGGCACAGACACAAGGCAAAAGATAGTCTCACTGAGTTTCTTTTTCACACTCTTTTTCTCAGGTTCCTGCACTGGTTCTGTCTTTACAGTTGAAACACTCTCTGAGGAACCTTTATCCATGGATTTGTCAACTTTTCCAGACTTGTCAGTGAACTTCTCAGCTTTTATTTGGTCTGTACTGCTGTCTGATTTGGCCTGCTTGTCAGCCTTACTCAACTTGTCAGTAAATTTCTCAGATTTACAAATTTTTTCTAACATTCTATCTGCTTTAAGCTGCTTTTCTAGAATTCTATCAATCTTCAAGTGCTTTTCTATAAGTCTTTCAGCTTTACTTTGCTTGTCTGTAATTCTGTCTGATTTTATGGGCTTTTCAGGAATTTTCTCTGCCTTGATTTCAGGCTTAATGTGTTTGTCAGTATATCTATCAGCTTTGACTTGATCTGGGATTCTGTCCACTTGTATCTGGTCAGTTAATCTTTCCGCCTTTATTTGTTTGTCTGTAAACCTGTCTAACTTTACTGAATCTGTAGGCTTGTCCAATTTGATTGGTTCTGTAACTCGATCTGGTTTGACTTGCTCTGTTACTTTGACTTGGTCTGTTCTTATCTGTTCAGTACATCTCTCCACTTTTACCTGCTCTGTTACTCTCTCTACCTTGACTTGGTCAGGGATTCTGTCTACTCTTGCCTGCTGGTCTGTTTTAATGATTGGTTGCAGGGGTCTGGTATGAAAGGCTGTGGGATACTTGGCACAGCTCTGTTCAGGTGCTACATTGTCACTTCCTTTGTTAATCCCCTTGTGCCAGCGGTTAGTGTTCTCCTGTTCATTGAGAGCCATTTTGTTAGTGTCCATGCTAAGACTCGGTCCCTGTGAAGGGAGGAAGGCACTATCATGTGTGGATTGTCCTAAAGTTGCAGCGCAGGGAAGCTCTTTGTTGACGTGTCGAATCTTGTCTGCGTCTGTGAGCGAGTTTCCACAGGGCCCCCCTGAGATGTGCCTGACACGCGGGTCATCAAATGGGACATACTGCACAAGTGCTGGACGGCTTGGTACGACAGGCCCTGGATGCACAGGCCTTCTCGGAACTACTGCCATACTTCGGTCCTCATGGCATTCTGACCACGACAATCCTGAAGTCCTCGAAAACCACTGGCCCATCTCTGCACTTACAGGCTCACGCTTCCATCGTACAAGTGCAGAGTCTGCTCGGTAGTTCTGTCCACTCCTGGGTGGCAGAAATCTCCTGTAGGAGGGGGGTGGGATGTAACCAGGTGGCTCCATGCCAGTCAGTTCATGGTAAAACAGATCTGCCCTATATGCTTCTGGTCTAAGAAGCTCTGCACTTTGGGAGTAACAAATGGACCTGTCTCTGAGCAGTTCTGAGCTCTGAGAGTAACAAAGTGATCGGTCCCTTAACAGGTCGGCACTATGCGAATGGGTGAAAAAACGGTCCTGCAGTAGTTCTGCACTTTGTGAATGACTGATAAATCTGTCTCTTATTGGTTCAGCACTTTGTGAGTGGCTCACCAAGCGGTCTCTCAGTGGTTCTGCAGTCTGCGAAAAACAAATGGACCGATCTCGTAGAAGCTCAGTGCTCTGAGAGTAACAACCAGACCTGTCTCTTACTGGATCAAAATTCTGAGAGAAGCACATGGAGCGGTCTCTGGGTTTGGACACTGGTTCCGAGGACAAAGTTTCCAAGCTCCCCCTGTTTTGCTGGTGAGTCTCATAAGATGGAGGTTTGACAGGGCGGCTGAACCTTGGCTTTGGTACAACTGCAGCAGGGCCGTGACTGTATGTCTGACTACTCCAACGCTCTCCTGCTGGCCAATCACTATGGTATCGATTATATGGAGCTGAGCTGTTGCTTCTTAGTGAGGGTGGCTGACTTGGGGCACCACTTTGAGGCAGTTCTCCATAATGTGGATCCTCTGGGGAAAGGACTCGAGGGAGTGACTGGGACTTAGCACGCACTGTGGCAGACACGTTCCCCTCTGCTGGCCGCAGACGGTGTTGCTGTTCCTGAGACCAATGTTCAGCCTCCCCATCGGACAGCTGCCGGCCCAAGCCCACTGCAGGGCGCCACTCCTCTGTGCCCAGGCTCTGGCATTTCCTCTCCCCAGTCACACGTAGAGTCTCTGGACCTGAATCTATTGGTTCCCGTATCCATGGTGCTTCTTCCCACCGTGCCAGTGGCCTCTCTGCTCTCAGCTCCTCAACAGTAAGCACTGGGCCTCGCCACAATCCTCCAGACACTCTGAGCTCCCTGGGATCAGCATAGTCCAATAGAGCACTAAAGTCCTGTCCCCTCCTTCTCCAGAATGAAAGATCTCGCTCATCTGCATGCTCAGAGAATGTCAGGCTGGGAGCATCATAGAACCTAGCAACAGAGACAAATATAGAACATTAATTAAACCAGTTGTAGAATTTTCAAAAACTGCAATTCATTATTATTCATTATTAAAGTTTCCAAAAAGTAAAGTGGTGCAGTTTCAGCAGTCAGAAAATGTAACCTTAGATTGTAACTTTAAAAAAAGTTTTGTGGATTTAAGTCAATGTCTGTTGGACATGCTGAGAGGGAAAAAATGAACTTACACAGTCACACAAAGTGTATATGCAGTGCATTCAGAAAGTTTTATGACACCTTCATTTTTATTAAATTATTTTCTGTTGCAGCCATATGCTAAAATGCTTTAAATATCAATCAGTCTATACTCCATACCCCATAATGACAATGCAAATAACAGATTTCTGATTATTTGCAAATGTATTAAAAAGAAAAAAGTGAAATATTAAATTGACTTAAGTATTTAAACCCTTTGCTATGGTACTTGAAATTTAGCTCTGGTAAATCCCATTTCTATGGATCATTTTTAAGATGTTTCTACACTTTGATTGGAGTCCATCTTTGGCTAATTCAATTGACTGGATATGACTTGGAAAGGCACACATCTGTCTATATAAGGTCTCACTGCTGAAAATGCATATCAGAGAAAAAATAAGCCATGAGGTCAAAGGAACTGCCTGCAGAGCTCAGAGACAGGATTGTGTCAAGGCACAGATCTGGGGAAGGCTATACATTTATTTCGGCTGTATTAAAGGTTCCCAAGAGCACAGTGGCCTTCATAATTCTTAAATGGAAGAAGTTTGGAACAACCAGGACTCTTCCTAGAGCTGGTCGCCCGGCCAAACTGAGCAATTGTAGGAGAAGGGCCTTGATAAGGGAGGGGACCAAGAACCCAATGGTCACTCTGGTTAAGCTCCAAAGATCATGTGTGGAGATGGGAGAAACTTGCAGAAGGAGAACCATCACTGCAACACTCCACCGATCTGGGCTTTATGGCAGAGTGGCCAGACGGAAACATCTCTTCAGTGCAAGACACATAAAAAAGCACCTAAAGGACTCTCAGACTGTGAGAAACAAGATTCTCTGTTCTAATAAAAACAAAGATTGAACTGTTTGGCCTCAATTCCAAATAACAAGTCTGGAGGAAACCAGACACGTAATGGTACGCAACACCATCCCAACGGTAAGGCATGGTGGTGGTGGCATCATGCTGTTGGGGTGTTTTTCAGCGACAGGGACTACGGGACTAGCAGGGTTGAAGGAAAGCTGAACACAGAAAAATACAGAGATATCCTTAATGAAAACCTGGTCCAGAGTGCTCAGGACCTCAGACTGGGCCGAAAGTTCACCTTCCAACAGGACAATGACCCTAAGCATACAGCCTAGACAATGCAAGAGTGGTTTAGGGATGACTCTGTGAATGTCCTTGAGTGGTCCAGCCAGAGCCTGAACTTGAACCCAATCGAATATCTCTGGGACCTCTCCGTGAAGAGACCTAAAAATGGTTGTCCACCGAAGGTCCCCATCCAACCTGTCAGAGCTTTAGAGGACCTGCAGGGAAGATTGGCAGAAAATCTTCAAATCCAAGTGTGCAAAGCTTGTTGCATCATACCCAAAACAAACTTAAGGCTGTAATCACTGCCAAAGGTGCTTCAACTAAGTACTGAGTTAAGGGTCTGAATACTTATGTCAATGTGATATTTCAGTTTTTTCTTTTTAATACATTTGCAATGTTGTCATTATGGGGTATGGAGTGTAGATTGATGTGAAAAAATAAATAATTTAAAGTATTTTAGCATAAGGCTGCAAAATAACAAAATGTCAATACATTCTGAATGCACTGTAAAAGTTTAAAATTTACAGAATTTTCCTTCTGGGAATACGTAAAAAAATATTAATGACTCATCTTGCATTTACACATTTTGTGTAATAAAATTATCTCAACAGTGAGTATGTCCCTCCCCCTGATACCACATACTTCTGACTAGTGATGGCAAGTTTCAACTCATGATTCATGATTGTTATGTAACTAAAGGCTATTGGATTCTTAATGTTGCTCATGTGGGTTCCCAATGTTGTCATATAGTAGATTGTTGACAATGGGCTAAGTAGTCTAAGAATTATGGGTAGTAAAATAACCAACCTTTTAAAACCACAACCGCAAATAACATCCATGATCTTATAAAAATGTATGAAATTTCCTCAGTTTTACCATAATGACAAATAATACACTTTTGTTGATAGAAAAAAAGTTTGTGTTCTGCATTCTCACATGTCCAATCACTGTCACTTTACACACATACAAAACACTACTCAGGGGAAGCTATAGATGTGATTACATTCACATGACCGATTCCTTTCAGGCTACACTACATTGATGTTGCCAAAGAGTCTGGATATTTAATGGCATGTTCACAGTGGAATAGATTTGGCTACAAGATGCAAGAAAGATATATCAAGGTTAGTTTTTTGTACTGAAATAAGAGCCAGAAAAATCAGTCAGGTTTTAATAATAGAAAATTGTGGATTTTTGTGGATTTTTGTCCATGTCTATAAGCTATTGTACTACACCTAAAAGTTGACTAAATTAACTTATTATAGCAGAGATACAGATTTAAAATGTACAGACTCTCTCTTCCAGGAAAACTTAAATCTAAAATATTGATGACTCATCTTGCATTCAGGTGCGTGTATAAATTTCTGTCCAATTAAATGCTCTCTAGAATGTCGATGTCTCCCTAATACAAAATACCACTGACTAGCATTAACAAGTAGCAAATCATGATTCATAGCTGTCACATAACATAAAGACAATTGCCTATTCAAAAAAGGTGTGTGGTCAATGAGACCTTTGATATGTCCTGTCATAACTTCCTGTTTCAATAGGAAATATGTCAACACAGGAAAGAAAACTGCAATCGTCAAGCAATTTCATGGGGTCTTTTAAAAGAGCTCTCCTGAAGAGCGCATACACTCGAGAGCAATACACGTGTTCTTGCACATAGCAACATAAACTCACTGAGCACTTTATTAGGAAAACTTGTACACCTTCTTATGTGATTGTTTAATCAGCTTCAGTTAATGTTCACATCAACAATCAGAATGGGGAACACATTTTCTCTCTTTGCTTTGTACCCTGTAGAATGGATGTTGAATGTTTTGATAGCTTCATTAAAGGACTGGTTTGTTGATTTTTTTAACCTCACATTTTATTCAGACAGGTATTTTTGTTTTGCTTCAATGTTGCAGATAAGTGTCATTTTGAGAACAAATATCTACTAAAATAATTTTCGAACCTTTCACTGAGTTGAATGCACACAAATTGGTGTTGTTTAAAGCTTTAAAAACAGAAATCTGCAAAGCCGTGGTCTAGTCCCTTTAGTCAGTGTGTGTAGCCTTCTAAAACACCTTCCTATAAAACATGCTTTGCATAAGAGTTTCATGACTTTACTTGGATATTCGACCATAGGCATGTCTAGATGCCAATAACACGATGTTGGTGCTTCTTCCTTCATTATTAATAGTATTGGTTTATTTTATTATATTTTGAGTATGCAGAATGTGTGTGAATGTTTCAATTGGTTTTAATATGTTGTAGGAGTAGCAATTATTAAAAAAGGCCAGTTTGATAAAGTTATTAACTATATATCAACTACACATCAACTATATATCAATTATACATCAACTATATATCAACTACATATCAACTATACATCATCTATTTATCAACTACATATCAACTATACATCAACTATATATCAACAATATATCAACTACATATCAATTATACATCAACTATATATCAACTACATATCAACTATACATCAACTATATATCAACTATATATCAACTACATATCAACTATACATCAACTACATATCAACTATACATCAACTATACATCAACTACATATCAACTATACATCAACTATATATCAACTACATATCAACTACACATCAACTATATATCAACTATATATCAACTACATATCAACTACACATCAACTATATATCAACTATATATCAACTACATATCAACTATATATCAACTATACATCAACTACATATCAACTACATATCAACTATATATCAACTATATATCAACTACATATCAACTATATATCAACTATATATCAACTATATATCAACTACATATCAACTATATATCAACTACATATCAACTACACATCAACTATATATCAACTATACATCAAATATATATCAACTATACATCAACTACATATCAACTATACATCAACTACATATCAACTATATATCAACTACATATCAACTATACATCAACTATACATCAAATATATATCAACTATACATCAGCTACATATCAACTATACATCAACAGCATATCAACTATACATCAACTATATATCAACTATACATCAACTATACATCAAATATATATCAACTATACATCAACTACATATCAACTATACATCAACTACATATCAACTATATATCAACTACATATCAAATATACATCAACTATACATCAAATATATATCAACTATACATCAACTACATATCAACTATACATCAACTACATATCAACTATATATCAACTACATATCAACTATACATCAACTATATATCAACTACATATCAACTATATATCAACTATACATCAACTACATATCAACTATACATCAACTACATATCAACTACATATCAACTACATATCAACTATACATCAACTATACATCAACTATACATCAACTACATATCAACTACATATCAACTATACATCAACTACATATCAACTACATATCAACTACATATCAACTACATATCAACTATACATCAACTACATATCAACTACATATCAACTACATATCAACTACATATCAACTACACATCAAATATACATCAACTATACATCAACTATACATATCAACTATATATCAACTATACATCAACTACATATCAACTATATATCAACTACATATCAAATATACATCAACTATACATCAAATATACATCAACTATACATCAACTACATATCAACTATACATCAACTACATATCAACTATCACTATCAACTACATATCAACTATACATCAACTATATATCAACTACATATCAACTACATATCAACTACATATCAACTACATATCAACTATACATCAACTATACATCAACTACATATCAACTACATATCAACTACATATCAACTACACATCAAATATACATCAACTATACATCAACTATACATATCAACTATATATCAACTATACATCAACTACATATCAACTACACTTCAACTACATATCAACTATACATCAACTACATATCAACTATAAATCAAATATATATCAACTATACATCAACTACATATCAACTATACATCAACTACATATCAACTATACATCAACTATACATCAACTACATATCAACTACATATCAACTACATATCAACTATACATCAACTATACATCAACTACATATCAACTACATATCAACTATACATCAACTACATATCAACTACATATCAACTACATATCAACTATACATCAACTACATATCAACTACATATCAACTACACTTCAACGACATATCAACTATACATCAACTACATATCAACTATAAATCAAATATATATCAACTATACATCAACTACATATCAACTATACATCAACTACATATCAACTATACATCAACTATATATCAACTACATATCAACTACATATCAGCTATACATCAACTATATATCAACTATACATCAACTACATATCAACTATACATCAACTACATATCAACTACACATCAACTACATATCAACTATACATCAACTACATATCAACTATACATCAGCTACATATCAACTATACATCAACTACATATCAACTATACATCAACTACATATCAACTATATATCAACTACATATCAACTATACACCAACTACACATCAACTACATATCAACTATATATCAACTACATATCAACTACACATCAACTACATATCAACTACATATCAATTATATATCAACTATACATCAACAATATATCAACTACATATCAACTATATATCAACTACATATCAACTATACATCAACTATATATCAACTATGCATCAACTATATATCAGCTACATATCAGCTACATCAACTACATATCAACTATGCATCAACTACATATCAGCTACATCAACTACATATCAAATATACATCAACTATACATATCAACTATATATCAACTACATATCAACTACACTTCAACTACATATCAACTATACATCAACTACATATCAACTATAAATCAAATATATATCAACTATACATCAACTACATATCAACTATACATCAACTACATATCAACTATACATCAACTATATATCAACTACATATCAACTACATATCAACTATCAACTACATCAACTACATATCAACTATACATCAACTACATATCAACTATAAATCAAATATATATCAACTATACATCAACTACATATCAACTATACATCAACTACATATCAACTACACTTCAACGACATATCAACTATACATCAACTATATATCAACTACATATCAACTATACATCAACTATATATCAACTATACATCAACTACATATCAACTACACATCAACTACACATCAAATATACATCAACTATATATCAACTATACATCAACTACATATCAACTATACATCAACTACATATCAACTACATATCAACTATACATCAACTATATATCATACATCAACTACATATCAACTATACATCAACTACATATCAACTACACATCAACTACATATCAACTATACATCAACTACATATCAACTATACATCAACTACATATCAACTATACATCAACTATATATCAACTATACATCAACTACATATCAACTATACATCAACTACATATCAACTATACATCAACTATATATCAACTATACATCAACTACATATCAACTATACATCAACAGCATATCAACTATATATCAACTATACATCAACTATACATCAACTATATATCAACTATACATCAACTACATATCAACTATACATCAACTACATATCAACTATACATCAACTATATATCAACTATACATCAACTATATATCAACTATACATCAACTACATATCAACTATACATCAACTATATATCAACTATATATCAACTACATATCAACTATACATCAACTATATATCAACTACATATCAACTATACATCAACTATATATCAACTACATATCAACTACACATCAACTACATATCAACTATACATCAACTATATATCAACTATACATCAACTATATATCAACTACATATCAACTATACATCAACTATATATCAACTATACATCAACTACATATCAACTATACATCAACTACATATCAACTATACATCAACTACATATCAACTATACATCAACTATATATCAACTATACATCAACTATATATCAACTACATATCAACTATATATCAACTATATATCAACTATACATCAACTACATATCAACTATACATCAACTATATATCAACTATATATCAACTACATATCAACTATACATCAACTATATATCAACTACACATCAACTATACATCTACTATATATCAACTACATATCAACTACACATCAACTACATATCAACTACATATCAACTATACATCAACTATATATCAACTATACATCAACTATATATCAACTACATATCAACTATACATCAACTATATATCAACTATACATCAACTACATATCAACTATACATCAACTACATATCAACTATACATCAACTATATATCAACTATACATCAAATACATATCAACTATACATCAACTACATATCAACTATACATCAAATATATATCAACTATACATCAACTACATATCAACTATACAACTACATATCAACTATACATCAACTATATATCAACTGTACATCAAATATATATCAACTATACATCAAATACATATCAACTATACATCAACTACATATCAACTATACATCAAATATATATCAACTATACATCAACTATATATCAACTATACAACTACATATCAACTATACATCAAATATATATCAACTATACATCAACTACATATCAACTATACATCAACTACATATCAACTACATATCAACTATACATCAACTATATATCAACTACATATCAACTATACATCAATATATATCAACTATACATCAACTACATATCAACTATACATCAACTATATATCAACTACATATCAACTATACATCAACTATATATCAACTACATATCAACTATACATCAACTACATATCAACTATACATCAACTACATATCAACTATACATCAACTATATATCAACTACATATCAACTATACATCAACTACATATCAACTATATATCAACTGCATAATCATAATACAAATAAATAATGACAAATGATACATACAAAAAAATTGCTGTAATGAACACATTTACACCCTTTTCCACGGACAAGGTGAAGGTGCCACTGCACCAAAAGCAAAAAATGCTGAATCAATACTAGAAAGTTAGGTCAGGAAAAGTTATCACATTTATATCATGTTGTCACAAGATTTTTAAATGGCATACATTAACACAAATTATTATTTACAATGTTTTGATATTTTTGTATGTTACACTTTCTATTTTTGTTGTTTCATGAATTGTTTTGTGCCTCATAATTCTTTACTTTTTTATATTTGGCTGAAAAACCTATAATCGAATGTTTAATATGGGTGTAGAAATTAAGAGAGCCGTAGATTTTGTTTTGGTGGTAGTGATGTGGCGCAAATATTCCCCCGTCTCCTTTCAATGTTCACAGTACACCTACAACCACTGGTTTAATGGCAGGTTCCATTGCAACAACATGCCCTGCTATTGTTACAAAAGATTAAATTGTGTTCCATAAACTATATCTTTTTCCTGGCCAAAAATGGTCAGTTAACTTTAACCCTGAGAGTTAATCACTGGAGTAAAAATTGTGACCATGAGCTCCGGTCCTCCCTTTTTCTTTTAAATTAATGGCACTTGGTTTGATGTTTTGTTATAAACTACTAAGTCATACATACTGTATATATAGAAGTTTGGCATAAGTCTCAAAATATTTTTGGGGGCTAATGTATCAAATAAACACTTACCCACTGTCCGTAGCAAGAGAATCTCCCAGAGGCTGCAGCTCACCAAGGAACGCAATAGGAACCTCCAACCTCCTCTGAATTCTGTCGTGGCCCTCATTAATATTGTTGTTATTTTCAGGGTAGGCCTTCACCGGTGCCGGTCTGTACACCCCCATGCCCGCTTCTGTTCTTCCGTCCGCTCCCCCGTCTGTCATCCCAAACCCGTTCAGAGCACCTCCACTACCACCAACACCACCAGGAGGCCGGTTCTCTACATTATCACGCCGACATTCGTTGTTTCGATTGTCATAAGGCGCAGAGGAAGAAGAGGAGGCGGGGCCACTCCTGGGCAGTTTGTATCCATGAGAGATCAGCAGGTCCTCCACACTGTACATGATGTGTGTGTGTGTGTGTATATGTGTGTGTGTGTATGGACTGAGTTGGAAAGGGAGCCCAAAGGCGAGTTTAAGTGTGTGTGTATGTGTGTGTGTGGCCTATGGGCAGTGCTGGTGCAGCAGGCAGGAACACAGCTGCTCAGCAAAGGCCATCACTGGAGAATAAGAGAGAGACAGAGAGAGAGGAAGGAGAGAGAGAGAGAACATTACACACTTAAACAATAACCATCTGCTCAGCAGAGTCTTAACCATCTTCTTGGTTGGGATATGAGTTTAAAACTACATATAGTATTTAGTCTGTAGATCTACTATGGCCACACCCTATTATAGTATTAAACAACCAATGCACAAACTCAAAAGTGCAGATTAAAGGTGATGTCATTTTTTATGTGAAAATACTTATTGTATCCCAGCTTAATATGAAGATACAACTATAATTAAGACTTTTTTTTAAGTTGATTGCCCCAAAATGTCAACATCTTTGTGGTACTATTCAAATATTTCTCTGTTCGTTTGAGCATCCCAACCATAGCAACATTGGCTCAACCAATAACGTGAGTTTTAAGTGGTGCAATCTGTTTGGCCAATGGTAAAAAGGGGAGTGTTCGGGAAACTATTTCTGTGTTCTTTGATGCCACCAGTGTTTGGGAAGTTACTTTGAAACTGTAGCTTCCCAAACTACAAGCTACTAATAACGTTACATAGTTAAACTACAAGTAGTTAGCTACACTACAAGCTACTAACAAAAAGTACCTTGATTGAAGCAATTTAAAGAAGAATATATTTAGATTGCAGATTGCATATATAGAATATATAGATTGCAGAATTCAATCAAAATCACATGATAGTTATATATTTAATAAGGGTGACTATATTTTAACCATGATATTTGTAAACAATAACACCTGATCATGTGTTTGTAAATTGTGTATAAAATAAACAATTAAATAAGAAATACAATTATTATTTAATATTTATTTTTATACACAATTTACAATAATTTTTATTCAAACTACACAATGATGACTAAGAATTTATAGATATTACAGTTTCATTTTCTGTTAATGCATGATTTTCTGTAAAGCTACTTTGAAACGATGTGTGTTGTGGAAAGTGCTATACAAATAAAAATGACTTGACTTGACTTGGTTGGTTACTAAAAATACTATAGTAAAACCATGGTACTACAACAATTCTAAAGCAAAACATGGTTAACAGACTTGCACTTAACAGAATATTTTGGGTTCAATTGACATACAATCACTGATCACTTTATTAGGAACACTATGGTCTTATTCAACTCTTCAGCTGTTGTAGCCCATCTGCCTCAGGTATAGCGGAGATGCTATTCTGCTCACTACAATTGTACAGGGTGGTTATCTGAGTTACCATAGCCTTTCTGTCAGCTCGAACCAGTCTGGACATTCTCCGTTGACCTCTCTGATCAACAAGGCGTTTACATCCGCAGAACCGCCGCTCACTGGATGTTTTTTGTTTCTGGCACCATTCTTAATAAACTCTAGAGACAGTTGTGTGTGAAAATCCCAGGAGATCAGCAGTTACAGAAATACTCAAACCAGCCCGTCTGGCACCAACAATCATGCCATTGTTGAAATCACCGATATCAAATTTTTTCCCCATTCTGATGGTTGCTATGAGGATTAACTTTTGCATTGCACTGTTGCCACACGATTGGCTGATTAGATAATCGCATGAATAATTAGGTGTACAGGTGGTCCTAATAAAGAGATCAGTGACAGTATTTGTGTCATAATTGCTGAACATCACAAAAAATATTTTCGACTCGTCCCTCGCTTATTAAATAAAATGTCAAGGTTACAGTAAAGCACTTACAATGCAAGTGAATGGGGCCAGTCCTTAAACCTTTATATTTATACTGTACAACAGCCATAATTTATGCTTTTTTTTTTAATAAACGAGGGGCGAGTGGTAATCAACATTATGATTGAGCTTAACTGATACTGAACCCGGAATATTCCTTTGATAAACACTTATTAAATCACACATTTCACTTCACAAGATTATGAAGACAAAGTTTGTGTGTGTTTATTTTTATAATGTGCACTGATAAACCATGCACAATAAGTAAATAAATAAATAGTGTCGATTTAGATTTTATGTTGACAATAAAAAGCAGCCACTCTGTCATAAAGCAAAACGCAAGTACATAGTACACAAGGGGAAATGTTAATCTACTAACAATAACTTTTCATGAGCAATAGTAAAGTTTAAATATTATATACACACAAGAGATGCGTCTACTCGCTCAGTAAATAGTGATTGTTGAACTGATGTTGGAATAGTTGCTCAATAAGTAATCATACGAAAACTCTCCATGCTTCTACATTGTTGAGAGAGCAACACTGTCTGTTTCCATGGTGATTTAAAATGCCTGAACCACAACTTGGTGCTGAATGTATCCTAGCAATAACCTTTGATCCCAACCATGACCTTAACTTGACCTTGAACCACATTGAAAGGCAATGACCTTGACTCATGCTCTGTAGGAGCTCTATGCCTATGTTTGTCTGTTTATATGTGTGTGAGACTCTGCCTAAAAATTGTCTTGTTATCTTGAGTAATGCTCAGCCCGATTTGATGAGTGGCATTCAGTCGGGCTGAAGCAATACCGCCAGCTATGCTTGAGGCTTTGGCTAGATCCTCTTCTAACTAGTCAGGAGCCTGCTTAATGTCTCTGCAGTTTGCGTTGTCAACACCACACATGCACCTGACCTCTGGATGACCTCTGCTCAAAATATGTGCATGTGTTTGTCTATGCTTATAGTGTGTTGTAGAGTGCCAGATATAAACATTAAGTCTATTTTATACTGTCCAATCATGCAAAAAACTTCCAGCACAAAATAACACATAAAATATACTTGTTGTCAGTTTGCTGATGCTTCAAAAAACCTCTTAGTGTGTTGATTATCATATTGTGCAACCATTAAAACCCTGGATGCCTTAATAACCAACATAAATTTGTCAGATTACAGTGAGGTTGATGTTACATCTCCCATGCCAGCTATAACTGTGATTGGTGTGGTATGGGTGTGACATCATCACTGTGAGCAGCCAATCCCATTTCTCTTAATCAGCAGCAACCAAAACTCCAATCAGCCACAACCAAAACTCCAATCTAGACTAAAATTAGGCTTAATAAAATGATAAACCTAAAAAAGGCTGACTGATGCACAGCTCTAGCACTCTAACTGCCTAGGACACAGTTAAAACCAGGCACCTCCCTCCAAAACTGCATCCTGAACAATACGAAAACGGATGGGGGTACCATCGCAGGGTGACTGCATCAGGCCACGGAGTTGTGTTTCGGATGCAGTCGTAAAGATCAAGGAATATTGCAATAGTCAAAGTGTGATTTGACCATGACAGCTGCTGTCAATGATAGCACATCTGTGTTGCTGGGTAGAAAAAGGGGTGTTGCTGCCTCATGTTGATTGAATATGAGAGTGTCACAGCATCACCAGCGGAATGGAGGTTCATAATTACAACCATTGACTGTATCCCAGAGGGGGACTTCACAAAACACTGATCTGACAAAATTCATATGATTAGGGCAATACTCCCTTCATTCTGAACTCTTGAGTCAGACTAATATCTCAATTTGCTCACTACTAAGGGTCGTCATCTATAGATACATGTAAATAGATTCATTTATTTTTTTTTGACCGTCAAACAACTTTTAAAGTTATGTCTTTGAGCGTTATGTCACGCTCAAAAAGTGATTTTTTATTCTGCAAATATTAATGATTTGTTCTTGTTGTTTTTACAAATTTAATGTAAGTATCTTCTCATTAACTCTATACATACAATAATATACATGTTAAATATATTAATGCATGATGTAAATAGCCGCGTTAAATATACATGGATAAAATAGAAATAATATACCCTATACACCTAATTGGCATCATAGCAATGCCAGCCTGGACATTTAATGTAAAATCCCATACAGAAATCTGACATTTGGCCATATATATATATCATTTCAGTTAATATATTTGAGCATATATACTACATATTCAAATTCCACAACTTTTTGGAAAAACCATATTACATACAGTATATAAAAACTGCCTTTTTTCTAGTGTTTTGAAATGTTTGTTGCATATGTGTACAAGTATGTGACTCAGTGGAAACCATGTATGAATGCATTTCATATGTGTGTGTTTCTATAGTATTATCAGATTTCTGTATGGGAATACAAACCCAAATCTCAAATAAGATCTCTTTAATACTGCTATTGTTTATCCTACAAAGCACTGAGATTGAGACTTTTGCTCAAGTCTCTTCCTTCGCTGATTTTATTCTTGAGGAAATAACACCAGTATACTCACATGTCGTCTATAGAGTTATAGTAGCCCGGATTTGCCCAAACACCAAAGTCTTCATTTTCTGATATGAAATATTTCTCATCCAGTTCATCCAAGACCAAATGATCACATTCATTTATATGTCCTTACTCATATGCTCAACAATTGCCTCCTTTGTGTCTATTTTTGTTTTATTTGTTTTATCATAGGAGAAACATTAGAGACAAAGTTGTAACAGAAATGTTACTGAAATCTTTATTAAGTCAATAAAATCGTCCTTTTGTACATAAAAGAGCACAAACATTGATCAAATACTGCTTCTAAGCAGCAGGCCCTGTTTAATGCTGTAGTAGTGTATAGTACAAGGCATGTCTCTTTAGTCAGCACACAAGCAAGTGATCAACTCAATCAATGTTCCGTCACTTTTACAGAAGACAACACAGGAGCCAACCTGTGACAACCAAATGACATCCATCCATGTGCCTCTATGCCAGAATTAATTAAGAACTTAGTACAGAGTGTGTGTGTGTGTGTGTGTGTGTGTGTGTGTGTGTGTGTGTGTGTAGAGAGAGAGAGAGAGAGAGAGAGAGAGAGAGAGAGAGGTGTGGTGGAGGGTTGATGGTTAAAGCAGAGTAACACCCAAACGCAGACACCATTTCCCACCTATGGGAGCGGACCTTAATATTAGTTCAAGAAGCCCAACTCAAATGCAATTTCCACCGCTCACTCATTTCATTTCGCGGAGGATCTCCACTGCGCCACAAACACGCGCGCAGCTCTGATCTGTACATCAACGCGGCGAAGGTGCGCACAAGCGCATAATATGACCTACAGCAGCAGCAGCACAAACGTGCTATGCTGGCAAAGCCCATACTGCAGTGTGTGTGTGTGTGTGCCACAGTATACATCAAATAGGCCGCCCAAGAATTATCTTTTAAAGTCAGCGAGCGATGCACCAAGCCCGTGCCAAATAGCGCATGTATACGCAACGCAACGCCGCAGGTAGAGAAATCACATCGCGCAAACTGAGTAATCCAATTTCAATTCCTTACATATTCCTCCCAGATCGACATATAAACACATAAATGGCCTAAACGCGCATCTTAAACCCGGTGCTCAGCAATTGCTTCGCAAACGCCTGAGAAATGCGTTTCATTCGTTTTTGCAGATGCGTCTAAGGCTTGAGTGTGTGTTTATCAAGAAGCGCTTGCTTTAAGGGAGAAAATGCAGACACACACACATAAACCGCTCCTTAGAAGAAAAAAATGCATGCATGCACAGGCTGGCTGTATATGTACATATTCGGCGGTTAAAGGGCGCGACGCGCTCGGATGTCATTCCAAATGCATATAAACACCTTACCTGGTGCTCGTTTGGCGCGCGGCCGTCGCAGTTCGCCTGCGCCCAGCGTCAGAGGCTGCGAGCGGCTGCAACTGCAAGACGTTTCAGCTGAGCATGCCTACAGCAGCAGCGGGCCGGTAACGACACGGGCTCTCCTCTTCTCACCGGGGGAGAGAGAAAAAAAGCAACACGAAATGGTTTCTTCCAAAGTGTGCGCTAAGTTTATTTTCCTTCGCTTTCTCGTGGTCGAAGAGTTGACGTCAGACATGCGTGAAATTGCTGCTTGATTTGACATTTAGTGGAGCTCTGTGCGCCAGCACTAATGCAGAGCCGCCTTCCATGGTGGCGAGTGTGTTCTGATGTCAGGGTCTCTACAGTGAGCAGGGCTGGATACGCTTTTAAAAATAAAAGGTTCCACATAGAACCTTAAATGATCTGCCATTTATTCCCCAGTTCTGTGGAAAATCTATGTACTGCTGCTTTAAAGACCCCATAAACCAATAAGCTGATCTGAAGAATCTGATGTAACTTCATGTAGAAAACTCAAGAACTTTATATGGTGAATGACGGTTTGATAAAGAAACGTATCAGCAAGTAAAAACGCTGACTATCACCCCTGGAGTCGCGAGTTCGAATCCAGGGTGTGCTGAGTGACACCAGCCAGGTCTCCTAAGCGACCAAATTGGCCGGTTGCTAGGGAGGGTAGAGTCACATGGGGTAACCTCCTCGTGATATCTATAATGTGGTTCTCTCTCTCAGTGGGACACGTGGTGAGTTGTGCGCAGGGCTGGACTGGTAATCTGGCATACCGGGCATTTTCCCGGTGGGCCGACACATTTTGGGGCCGATCAGGAGCAAACTGGCCATCGGGAGAACCGAGCGGGTTGGTGGGTCTGCCGCGATAAGCTACAATGAGCCGCCAAGTTATGTAGAACGGATCACAAAATGGAACCCCCCCCAAACTTTTGGGCCAGTTGCTATGTAAATTCACGGGCCGATTTCTCTTCCAAGTCCTGCCCTGGTTGTGCGTGGATGCCGTGGAGAACTGCGTGAAGCCTCCACACGCGCTATGTCTCCGTGGTAATATGCTAAACAAGCCACGTGATAAGATGCGCGGATTTACGGTCTCGGACGCGGAGGTGTCCTCCGCCACCCGGATTGAGGCGAGTTACTATGCTACCATGAGGACCTAGCGCATTGGGAATTGGGCATTCCAAATTGGGGAGAAAAAAGGGGAGAAAAACAAAATAAACAAAAACAATCTGTATCGGGAATGTTCAAATGAATATCGCGATTATTCGGAAAATCTCTATTTTTACCCATCATATCTCTTGATTTAACTTGTCAACTCCCTTCAACAACTGTTTTTGTTGAAGAAAACACAGTTCTTAAAACTTCTAGTATTACACAAATAATTGTGAATAATTCATGTATTCACAGTCCTAGTATTATCTCTTAACAATGCTTGAAAACAAGGAGTTCGGTCATCATTACTGCAGGAGTACCAGAGGAAATGCCACATGGAGAGAGAAACAAGGGTTTCAATGACTCATATATCCATATGATGAAATCATGTGGCATAAAATGTTTTTTTTTTAATCTTTTTTTTAATTATATGAGAGACTTCTAAACATTAACATTCATTTGGCATATGCTTTTAGCTCATTTTTAGATATTTGATTACACTTTACAATAAGGTTGTATTCGTTTAATTCCATAAATTAACAATACTTTGTCAGCACTTATTAGTCTTGGTTAATGTATATATCAACATATACTAATACATTTTTGGAACACAAAAGGAGATGCTAGGCAGAATGTTAGTTTCAGTCTAACATTCTGCCTGGAAATACCTGTAAAAATGCATAAACACACAATGTCCAACTCCCTTGAGCATATCACACCATACACATTCTCTCAGAGACCAGCCCATTTACATAGACACAAACACACACACACTTACCTCATCACCGTGAAACACTGACCCAGAATTCCTGGTGCTCTTGATCAGATCAGCATGTGTGAGTGCAATCCAGAGTGACATTCTGTTGAGAAGTTAGAGGTGTAGAGAGAGAGAGAGAGAGAGAGAGAGAGAGAGAGAGAGAGAGAGAGAGAGAAGGAAAGCGCCTGTATGTTGTTTGTGTGCAAACTTGCCTTGAATCACCCGATCAGATACACAACCTCTCAATTTATCAGTATACTGAGTATCACAGTTAGTGAATGTATTTGTCTAATTTAATCTTCAGAAATGATGTTCTGTTCTTACAACTTTAAAAGGAGATTCAAATAATGTGATTTAAGTCTTATAAGGTTTATGATTATTGAAGTCTTTTTGGTGTGACATGCAGTAGATTACTGACTGAACCTTTTGTTGACATTAAACTTTTCTATTGACATTAATAGTTTAAAATAATCAATAGAAGCAAAAAACTTGGCTACTACAGTACATAATGCAAGGCTATAAAAGCCTAATGTATGGATATATGTATGCCAGTATTGTAATGAAGAAAGAAGTGGGTATAACACAGATATGGAGAGAGGAAATATATATATATTTGTGTGTGTGTGTGTGTCAACTTAAGAAGGAAAGTTGTTTAAATAGAACAAAAAGGTGACTTAATCAATATAACTTGTTAAATGAGCTTTATGTCTTTTTAAGTAAACTTGACTTTCTAAGTTCAATCAACTTCATTCTAATTATTTTCAAACTGAATTTACAAGTTCCATTTGCATTTAAAATGATTTAAATCCATAGAAGTTTGGGCTATCCCATTGTCAGAGGTTAAATAAACTGCCAGTTGATGATCAAAGACCAACATCTGATCTATCAAACTCTTGTCAAGAAGACACGCATGATGCTCAACACACTGTACAAATTGCAGGTGGTTTCAACTAATTATCATTTAGTAATTAGTTCCACAGCTTTTTTACATTCTCTCGATTTCTCTCTCAAAAATGTCACCTGAATTGTTATTTTTTTAGTTGGCCCAAACTCAACTCCAATTCAAAGTAGAATGTTTGCTATGAAACTAGTTTCATAATCCATTCAACTAGAATGTTTTATTTAGGCCAACATTTTGGAAAATTAAGGCAAAGAGACTGTCAATTAAAAAATGATGAGTTTTACTCCATACGTTCAGTCAAATAGGACTTATTATTTGGACTAGTTATTTCACAACTAGAAATAGCTGTGGAACTAGTTACTAAACCCGCTTACATAACATTCGTCGTCACTGTTTGAGTCAGTTAGCTACACTTGAATGAATCCAATTGAAAACACAATAATTAAATCACACAAAGTTTTTTATTTTCAGCCTGTATTTAGGAATAATGTGCCATCAACATATATTTGACACATGCTAAATACAATACAACTGCAAACATTCAGTTTACAAAACTGTTTTCGGAACTGAAAAGGGATTGACCCCAGAACTTATAACACTGGTACTAATTTGTGGATTTTAAAGTTCACTAAAACTTTAAAAAGCAATAGTAAAATAGACAATGAAAAATGACATCTCCTAAAAAGATATAAGGTTATTTAGGGATAGTTTACCCTAAAACGATGATCCAAACCCCTATGACTGATTTCTGTGGTCCGTAAAGGGAGATGTAAGGCAGAAATGTACGGGACTAAATGAAAGCGAATGGTGACCAAGACTGTCAGTCCCTAACATTTCTACCGAACATCTCTTTTTTGTGGTCCACGGATGTCAGTCATACAAGTTTGGAACATGAGGGTGAACAAATGGCCGTTTTCATTTTTGGGTGAACAATCTCTTTAAAATCAGCTGTTGTTGTAAACTGTCATTAATAACTTGCATTTCTATTGTCAGAAACAGTTGTAAGAAAAAATGCATATGTTCCAATAACAGCTAAAATGGGCATTAAACACTAATATCATCATACTAGGCTAGACTTACTTCTGTTGACCCCTGTTAAGAGCTTCATGACACCTTAAGCAGGCTCAAAGTGACAACCAGGCTCGAGAGTCGATTCAGTTACTTAATATTTCCCTAAATGTTTAATTTGACAATAAACATTTACAAAATCACTGGCAATAACTCCTTTTGCTATTAGCATACATACCACATTTAAGTACATAAAGATCAAGTTAAGAACACTGAAACATTGTTTTGAGTAGTGACTTAAAATAGTGTCACAGCTCTGTAACAATAAGGGTAATAAGCATTAAAAAACAACAAAACACCCTTTACAAGTTTGTAACAGAAATGGTCTCTTTCTTGAGGGAAAGGAGGTGGCGGGAACTGGAATAACACTCACGAAGACTTTAATTCAACATAAAACACTTACTTTCAACTCATAAACAATGATGCACACACACAAAGCTTTGTGCGTGTCTCTGTCTCTGTCTGTCTGTATGTCTGTCTGTCTGTCTGTCTGTCTGTCTGTCTGTCTGTCTGTCTGTCTCTCTCTCTCTCTCTCTCTCTCTCTGGGTCCTGCTTTTATCTCTCTCCTGCTGATTGGGCAACTCACTGCCAGGCGTGTATCCTCTCGGCCCGGCCACGCCCCCCCCCTCCTCATCACACACCCCCACCACCCGATTCAGGCCAGGGAAATAGTTTAAGCATGAAAAAATTGTAAAATTAAAATGACAAATTCTCCTAAAAATAATTAAATAAATAATAATAATGAAAATTTTCAGTGTGCAATGTAGTCACGACTCACAATGTGTTTCATAAGCTGATACCCAATGTACATTAAAACATAATTTAATCACATGAATTACTTCTAAATTTATTCGAACACGTCCACGCAGATTATCTTGGGTGTCTGCGGAAGGTTAAATCTCCAGTTACTGCAGGATAACATATTACTGTGACTGGGGGTTTAGAGGGGGCAAAATGAGCACCATTTTGGCTGTCGTTGGCTATTATTAGCCCCGAAGTTCATAAGTTTGCACTCACTGAAATACCATACAACACAAAAACATTCTAGCAGATGTTAGTCACTCTGCTAATTAAAACAGGCAGGGCGTACTATTAGTAGTACATTAAATACATAGTGATAAATAAACGAGGATGATAAATGACACGTTTAAACAAAAGGCATTTTATCTAATACATGTTTGTTAAATTAATATAAAATGTCAATAATTAGCCATTTTGAAAGCACAAACCTTAAAAATGTGCATGTGTGGGATCTTTACTGACCATGATATTAATATTATTGGATCTATTAGTCCAGTTAACATTAGACTCTCTACATGTGGACTGGATTTGAAAATTATTCACTTTTTGCTAAATATTTTTGCATACTAAATATAGTCTTCTTAAATAAACCCAAGCAAAAATATTGATTCAACTCGATATCTTTATACTTCCAACATATTATTAGTTGGCATTTTTACAGTGCACTTTACACGCAAATCACAATGATGGTGGCAATCATCAATCAAAAAGATGAGCATTTGAATTAATGCTACATGACAAATAATGACAAATAACTGAAAGTGGCAACAAACACAACAACCAACAGCATACAGTAGACACAAGCATCTCACAATAAGTTGTTGGAATTTTGGCCCATTCCTCCAGACAGAACTGGTGTAATGGAGTCAGGTTTGTAGGCCTCCTTGCTCGCACACACTTTATTCAGTTCTGCCCACATATTTCCTATCAGACTGAGGTCAGGGCTTTGTGATGGCCGCTCCAATACCTTGACTTTGTTGTCTTTAAGCCATTTTGCCACAACTTTGGAGGTGTGCTTGGGGTCATTGTGCATTTGGAAGGCCCATTTGCGACCAAGCTTTAACTTCCTGGCTGATGTCTTGAGATGTTGCTTCAAAATATCCACATAATTTTCAAGTGCACCAGTCCCTCTTGCAGCAAAGCACCCCCAAAACATGATGATGCCACCCCCATGCTTCACGGTTGGAATGGTGTTCTTCAGCTTACAAGCCTCACCCTTTTTCCTCCAAACATAACTATGCTCATCATAGCCAAACAGTTAAATTTTAGTTTCATCAGACCAGAGGAAATTTCTCCAGAAAGAAAGATCTTTGTCCCCATGTGCCCTTGCACACTGTAGTCTGGCTTTTTGTTGCGATTTTGGAGCAGTGCCTTCTTTCTTGCTGAGCAGCCTTTCAGGTTATGTCGATATAGGACTTGTTTGACTGTGGATATAGATACTTGTCTACCTGTTTCCTCCAGCATCTTCACAAGGTCCTTTGCTGTTGTTCTGGGATTGATTTGCACTTTTTGCACCTTTTTGCAAACTACTTTCATCTCTAGGAGGCAGAATGCGTCTCCTTCCTGAGCAGTATGATTACTGCGTGGTCCCATGGTGTTTATACCTGTGCACTATTGTTGTACAGATGAACTGGGTACCTTCAGGCATTTGGAAATTGCTCCCAAGGATGATCCAGACTTGTGGAGGTCCACAATTTGTTTTCTGAGGTCTTGGCTGATTTCTTTTGATTTTCCCATGATGTCAAGCAAAGAGGAACTGAGTTTGAAGGTAGGCCTTAAAATACATCCACAGCTACAACTCCAATTCAGTACACCTCCTATCAGAAGCTAATTGTCTAAAGGCTTGACATAATTTTCAGGAATTTTCCAAGCTGCTTAAAGGCACAGTTAACTTAGTGTATGTAAACTTCTGACCCACTGGATATATTTGTGATATAGTCAAATAAAAGTGAAACAATCTGTTTTTAAACAATTGTTGGAAAGATTACTCATGTCATGCACAAAGCAGATGTCCTAAACGACTTGCCAGAACTATAGATGGTAATATGAAATCTGTGGAGTGTTTAAAAAATGAGTTTTAATGACTTCAACCTAAGTGTGTGTGAACTGTCTTCAACTGTAAATAAAAGCAGCAAACAGTAAAAAGAAAAGTATGAGAGTTTGCATAATTTATTCATGCTGCAGTGCATGCTGGGAATCAGAATACGTGAGTGTGATGTGTGAAGTTCTATTGATAATACTGATTTCAGCTGAAGAGTTTTCTTAAGCTCAATAACTTGTCATGGTCAGCCAACAAAAACTTGGTTAATTGAGTTATCTCAAAGAAATCAATCCAGGGCTGTTATTCTAACTCAACATTTTAAGTTTTAATAACTAAAAGGCAAAATCACTTTTTAAAGTGTTAAAACAAATATATAAATATAAAAAAATATGTTTATGATATATTTACATTTTTATATGGATAAATATAATGAACAAAATAATAAATAGAAAATTATAGAAAAATATATAATATATATTTGTGTTCATTTATATGGTTTGAATCTACCTGGCTGTACTGATTTTCTGTACTGATTTTGGGGGGAATTCTATGTAATTCTATAGAAACTTGGTACTCTTTAAACTTTTTACAATTTGTTAAATGGAGCTGACATAGCTACTACACTCTTACTGATAGATGAAAGCGGAAAAGCACAATAAATAGAGCAAAATATGTCATAAATCAACATACAAGAGGTGAGGTATTTGTGGAACTATATTTTTGTCTTGTTTTCCAAAAGCAAAATAACATATTTAGTTTTGTTTTCAGATAAATCTAACATATTTAGAAATGTTTAGGCTAATAACAAGAACTGTATATATTTTTAATATTTTCCAGTGGAGTAAGGGGAACAAAACATGATAAAACAATTTTTTTTTTTAATTCTTGCCCCATAAACAAATGGTTTGTGTATGTGTGTGTGTTTTAGGCATACATATAACTTAATTTTGTTAGATTGATCTGAAAACAGTAATATTTCTTATTTATTTTTTTGCAGTGCACAGTTCTAAAGAGCTTTGTGTTTGAGTTCTCCATGCACAGATTCAGTGTGGGCCTTGTTTTAAGCCTTTCAAAGGCAACCCTACTGAGCTTTGGGGGCTAAAAACAGATCTGTAGGTCTGTTACCATGTAGAATAGTAAAATGTTGGATCTATGCACTCAGCCACAGTATTATCACTATGCGCTCTAGTGGCACTGCCAGGCGTTGCAAGTCAACTTAACTGGTTTGCAGAGCTGAACATATGGATGCTTAATAGCAGCACATCCAAACATAACACAACTTTAGTTGGTTTTAAATAGGCAGTGTATTATATAATGACAGGGTGAAATACTGAAGCTAAAGTACCAAATTCAGCTGTACAGAGTGAGTTAACAGAGAGAAATGACAAAGGACAAAGAGTCAGAAGGGTCAGAGAAAAGTCAATACCTTAACATTTACCCATAATTCCACTGGGTTAAGAAGAGGACACATCAGTGCATGTGAAGTACCTGTGATTCTCATAACTTGGACACAGAAAGTGATAGGGTTTGCATGCATTTGGCGGTAATATTACTTGTATTTTCCATAAAATAAAGAAATCTATTTGTTGTCGTTTTTATTACAATAACTTGGATTGAACAGCTTGATGAATGCAGTTAAGAATACAATACAAAGCAAGGTTGAGTGCAAAAAATGGACCACTGCTAAACATTTAGTTTTTGAAAATTAAAATAAGTTATTCATATGAACCTAAACATTACATAATATTTTTGGCATTTTAAGGTATTTAATTAGCTAGATGTTACCTCTTACATGCAAAACACAAATACAAAGTGACAAAAGTGGCTGTGCAATCAAGATGTAATTAAGTTGGCTTGTGAGAGCCAACTTACTGAAATCCTACTTAAACTTATTATTATACCGATTCTTCTTCTTATTCTTCTTAGCGGTGAAATTTCGGTATCTAACTCCTCCTAGAGCTTTTAAGCTACAGGCACCAAACTCGGCACAGACCTTCAGACTAATCCCGAATAGTGTGCTATATCTTTTCTAACTGATCGGACTTACGGTTTTCCTAAAAATGACGATCAAACTCGGAAAAAACTCCCATTGACTTAACATTGCGGAATGTTCAGAAATTTAAATCCCAACTGACATTTTCACACACACAGACAAAAAGAGGGAGAGATGTCAGCCCTGCATCTCTCCCTCTCCCTCAGCCCTGCATCTCTCCCTCTCTCTCTCCCTCAGAGGATTTATTTTATCAAGCAGCCAAAAAGTAATGACCTAAAATCTTCATAGCCACATGCTAAAAACGTGCTAGCATCATGCTAACACATGCTAGCATCGCCTAGCGAAGTGCTAAAACATGCTAAAAACGTGCTAGCATCATGCTAACACATGCTAGCATCGCCTAGCGAAGTGCTAAAACATGCTAAAAACGTGCTAGCATCATGCTAACACATGCTAGCAACGCCTAGCGAAGTGCTAAAACATGCTATAAACGTGCTATCATCATGCTAACACATGCTAGCATCGCCTAGCGAAGTACTAAAACATGCTAAAAACGTGCTAGCATCATGCTAACACATGCTAAGCATCGCCTAGCGAAGTGCTTAAAACATGCTAAAAACGTGCTTAGCATCATGCTTAACACATGCTTAGCATCGCCTAGCGAAGTGCTAAAACATGCTAAAAACGTGCTAGCATCATGCTAACACATGCTAGCATCGCCTAGCGAAGTGCTAAAACATGCTAAAAACGTGCTAGCATCATGCTAACACATGCTAGCATCGCCTAGCGAAGTGCTCAAAAATGCTAAAAACGTGCTAGCATCATGCTAACATCGCCTAGCGAAGTGCTAAAACATGCTATAAACGTGCTATCATCATGCTAACACATGCTAGCATCGCCTAGCGAAGTACTAAAAAATGCTAAAAATGTGCTAAGCATCATGCTAACACATGCTAAGCATCGCCTAGCGAAGTGCAAAAATGCTAAAACGTCGTTAGCATCATGCTAACACATGCTTAGCATCGCCTAGCGAAGTGCTTAAAACATGCTAAGAACGTGCTAAGCATCATGCTAACACATGCTAGCATCGCCTAGCCGAAGTCGCTAAAACATGCTAAAAACGTCGCTAGCATCATGCTAACACATGCTAAGCATCGCCTAGCGAAGTCGTTAAAACATGCTAAAAACGTCGCTAGCATCATGCTAACACATGCTAGCAACGCCTAGCGGAGTCTTAAAACATGCTATAAACGTGCTATCATCATGCTAACACATGCTAAGCATCGCCTAGCGAAGTACTAAAACATGCTAAAAACGTCTGCAAGCATCATGCTTAACACATGCTAAGCATCGCCTAGCGAAGTCGCTAAAACATGCTAAAAACGTCGCGAAGCATCATGCTTAACACATGCTAAGCATCGCCTAGCCGAAGTCTAAAACATGCTAAAAACGTCAGCTAGCATCATGCTTAACACATGCTTAGCATCGCCTAGCAAAGTGCTAAAACATGCTAAAAACGTGCTTAGCATCATGCTTAACACATGCTAGCATCGCCTAGCGAAGTGCTCAAAAATGCTAAAAACGTGCTAGCATCATGCTAACATCGCCTAGCGAAGTGCTAAAACATGCTATAAACGTGCTATCATCATGCTAACACATGCTAGCATCGCCTAGCGAAGTACTAAAAAATGCTAAAAATGTGCTAGCATCATGCTAACACATGCTAGCATCGCCTAGCGAAGTGCAAAAAATGCTAAAAACGTGCTAGCATCATGCTAACACATGCTAGCATCGCCTAGCGAAGTGCTAAAACATGCTAAGAACGTGCTAGCATCATGCTAACACATGCTAAGCATCGCCTAGTGAAGTGCTAAAAATGCTAAGAACGTGCTTAGCATCATGCTTAACACATGCTAGCATCGACTAGCGAAGTGTTAAAACATGCTAAAAACGTCGCTAGCATCATGCTTAACACATGCTAGCATCGCCTAGCGAAGTGCTAAAAATGCTAAAAACGTTCTAGCATCATGCTAACACATGCTAGCATCGCCTAGCGAAGTGCTAAAACATGCTAAAAACATGCTAGCATCGCCTAGTGAAGTGCTAAAACATGCTAAAACGTGCTAACATCATGTTAACACATGCTAGCATCGTCTAGCGAAGTGCTAAAACATGCTAAAAACGTGCTATCATCATGCTAAAATCGCCTAGCAAAGTGCTAAAACATGCTAAAAACGTGCTAACATCATGCTAACACATGCTAGCATCACCTAGCGAAGTGCTAAAACATGCTAAAAACGTGCTAGCATCATGCTAACACATGCTAGCATCGCCTAGCGAAGTGCTAAAACATGCTAAAAACGTGCTAACATCATGCTAACACATGCTAGCATCGTCTAGCGAAGTGCTAAAAAATGCTAAAAACGTGCTAGCATCATGCTAACACATGCTAGCATCGCCTAGCGAAGTGCTAAAACATGCTAAAAACGTGCTAGCATCATGCTAACACATGCTAGCATCACCTAGCGAAGTGCTAAAAAATGCTAAAAATGTGCTAGCATCTATCTGTCTGTCTATCTATCTATCTATCTATCTGAGGGTCAATATCTATCTATCTATCTATCTATCTATCTATCTATCTATCTATCTATTTGAGGGTCAATATCTATCTATCTATCTATCTGAGGGTAAATATCTCTCTCTCTCTCTATCTATCTATCTATCTATCTGAGGGTAAATATCTATCTATCTATATCTATCTATCTATCTGAGGGTAAATATCTATCTATCTATCTATCTCTCTATCTATCTATCTATCTATCTGAGTGTCTATCTATCTATCTATCTAGCAACTAAGTTAAACCTGAAACTACTTTAAACTACAAACTACTTTAAACTTTAAACTAATTTAAACTACAAACTAATTTAAACTTTAAACTCATTTAAACTATAAACTACATTAAACTTCAAACTACTTTAAACTATAAACTACTTTAAACTAATTTAAACTAATTTAAACTTCAAACTACTTTAAACTTCTTCAAACTTTCTGGTCCAAACTTTCACAAGCCAACTTAAAGTTTGTCTCGACGAACTTTTTCAAGTTTAATGTTGTAGTAGTATGCCACTATCTCATTACATACTCAAAAGTATGTACTTTCCCCTTCACAAGCATGTAGTAGAAGTATGCGAATTGGGATGCAGCCAGAATCAAACAAATTAGATTGAAATACAGAATTAGAACAGAAGAGTTTGAAGATTTTTGTTGAGCAACCCTTACGATACTTATTTCCCAATTTATCCAAAAGTGGTAAACATAATATACTAAAAATATAACAGAATATATACTATATACAGTATTTATACTATACTACAGTCAATAAACTACTGTCACTTTTCACTCGAAACATCAGAATAAGACATGTTTACAATTACAAGAAAATGAGCTCTTTTAAAAAGAACAAATAACAGCAATAAACATTCAACTGTACACAATTTCTATTGTATCCAGAATTACCAGACTTTAGGTTTTATATATAGTTTTATTATTACTTGTAATACAGGAAATAATAAAGCTTAAAAACACAGATTTTAAAAATGTCAACAGCAGCAAAAGCAATAGAAGACCTGCATGGATCCAGATTTGTGCTTATAATGTGCTAAAGACATTAAAGTGAGCTACAAATCACATACAAGTCAGCACACACTAGAACATTTCGGGAAAAACACTTAACTTTCTCAGTACCTTTATAATTACTGTTGGAGCCCATTCAGTTGCAAATCACCCTCTTTGTAACTTTCCGAGCACATTTTAACTTTTTGAACTAAGAACATTGAAATTAAATGAATTCAAAGTCTCTGTCTTCAATGACGAAATCAAAACTTGTTAATAAAATGTCACAAAATAGCCCAGACTGACTGTTATATGTTACCACACATAAATTACACTACTTACGCAAATCAACATAAACACACATTCGTTTGTTACCATTAAGGTGTTTCCTACATTAAATTTCATAAGTGCAAATATGGTATTTTCAGCTGTTTTCAGCATAAGTTTATGTTAATACAACATGTACCATGTAACAGGCCCAAGATAAGTCTGATTTCTTCGACACATTATGAATAAGTGTTGATATGGGATCACTGTTCCGAAATCATAACATTCAATGCGATTGTCCCAGAGGAAACCATAGTGACTAAATTAAAAACTGAAAACTATATATATATATATATATATATATATATATATACACACACACACACACATACAACAGTTCCTCGAATCTGATTGGATGAGAGACGTTCCATGAGCACTGATAGTCTGACACCATCAGCACTCCGACGCTTCACTGTGTGTTTCACTCCGCTTGTGTTCATGCCATTCTAAACTAAAGTGTAAGAGCAGTGCAGATCTGTTAATAGCTGCTGTTTATATATTTTACATTACATATGTTAACCAGCAGGTGGTGGCAAAAGATCATTTTTGTGTGTAATATGAGCCAGTTAATTGACGTGAATCTGCGTCAGCCAGTGTTTACATAAAACAGCTATAATCGCTTGTTTTATTACTACTAAAGGTAGGAAATAGCTTTAAATGGCTTTAAACGAACAACTTCAGCATTACGGCTCATCACAGCTGAGAGACACAACAGACTGATTAATTACACAATGGGTGCTGTTTAAAATGGCAGAGGACATTGCAGTTTCTATAGTGATCGACACTTGTGCACCAGCTACTGTGAAATAGGGAGAAATATCCCCGCTTGGACACTATTTTTCCACTGAGAAACCTGATCTTCAGAAAGCTGACAGCATCTCTGCTGGGGAGTGGCAATAGGTGATTGCACACGCTACATCTCTTTTTCTCTCTCTCTCTCTCTCTCTCTCTCACACACACACACACACACACACACACACACACTCACTCCCTCTCATTCATCCTTGTTTATCCAATAACTAGTTCGAAACAGCACAAGCCGTGATACTATTTCTGAAGTTACATTTTTGAATTACTAACGGAGGCTTGGACGTTCATCATTAGGTTTGAACCAGTAACAGCAGATTCTAATCTGTCACGTCAGAAAGTAGTTCCATGCACAAATGCATTTTTTATGACTACTAATTTTTTCCAAATTCGTTTAAATTTACTTGTTCATTGAACTGTTGTATATAAGCAATATCACACTCGCAGTCTTGTTATATGGCCCTAAATCAGCACTGTTGTGATTACCTGTGGCTGAATCACAGCAGTGCTGATGTAGGGCCAAATCACACTCTTGCTCATGTGATATATATATATATAGAGAGAGAGAGAGAGAGAGAGAGAATATTTGTTCTAACCGGTAACCATTTCAAAGGAGGCTGCGGAACTTTTGAACCGTAAAGGAAAAATACAGTTTTTGCTCAGAATGAACCGAAATGGAAAAACATTTTGTTTTTAGTCCCTGCTTTACATTTTAAATGTGTATTTGCTAAAACACCTGACATTTTTATCTGCTAAAAGTTAATTTGGTCGACTTTTAGGAGTACACTGGCATATAGATGCTTCAAAGCTAAAAGATATTGAGTAAAAGATCAAACAAATCTCACATTTTAATTTAATTACAATTTATCTATCGCTCTCATTCTTTCCTGCTTTCTGACTTGGCGTGTTATGCTTTTTTTTTCCTGAAAGTGAATGGCACTTTACTCTACTGCAACAGTATGTGAGCAATTAGTTCTTGTATTGTTGCTATGGACATATTATAATCAAATAAAACAAGAGGAAGACAGAATAATAATGTGTCCTTTGTATTCAATCATTTATTTTGGCAACAGTTCATCAATCACTGGATGATGTTCATTTCTATGTCAGTTTAATTAGGAAGTTGCAATGTAAAATCTCCCTTTTTTATTTTAATGAATTTGTTGTCTAGTGACATGCCTCTTAAACTCTGAATGCAAATTGAATGACTTTCCCAGGCAAAACTCTGGACGGCGGTCATTTGAGCGTTCCAATTTTATCATTGCTTTGCTCTTAGCTAACGCTACACTCTGCTGTGATGTTGCAAACTGGAATGTAATGTCGCCATAGTAACACTTTCAACATCTTTTTCAGGTACATGTGAATCTAACCAATGGTACAGTAAACAACTTGCTAGCGATTGCTAGCTTCTAAACGATTGTTTTAAAAATAGTGCTGGTTCGTACCTCAGAACCGCTCTGGCTGAACACTTATGAAAGAAAGGCAGTTGAAACGTTTAACAGGATAGTTCACCCAAAATGTAAAATTCTCAAAATGTACTCACTCTCATGTTGTTCCAAACCTGCATGACTTGTGCACAAGCTTCTCTCATAGCGCTCATGGGCACACAACATACAAGATTTTCGCCAAAAATGATTTAGTTTTTGGGGTTTATCACTAAAACATATTGCATGCCACCAGAAGACTATGACGCAAGAGTCGCATAGACCAACCCTCTATGGAGATGCAAGAGAAAGAATATCCTTTGGCTAGTAAATGTTTGTTTTTACTTGCTAGACTTTTGACGACATGTGAACGAAATGCAAATTAAACCTGAAAAAGAGAGCAAATCAAAAAGGGGCCTAATCACATATCTTTAGTATTCATATATATGACTTCACACAGTATAGTATGTGGGATTGTACATTTTATTTTATATTTCACTTTTCATCATTTTAATCACATTCACATTCTATCAATTGCATTTCAATTGCATGATACAAGCTGTTTTTACAATTTGATTATTTCATACACATTTTTCAACAAAATATTCACAAGGTTGGAACCTAATAGTGAACATAGAATTACAAATATAATAATTATTTTACAAAAATAATAATTTAAGTGCTACTATATCAAAATGACTATGCAAAAAAAAAAAAAAAACAGTTTTACCAAAACCCTGCATAGATTCTGCAAGAGACTATTTGTTAAATTCTTTAATATTTACAGTGTTTTCTGAAGTTAAAATACTTCATAATGTATGATTGTGCCTTTAAATAGTTATGTATATACACATTTATTACACTTGCTACATAACACATTTTTTTGTAATTTTTTTTATGCACTTTGCAGTTTACATTGATACTGTAGCATATGTATAACAAGCACTAAAATGGTCTCTTCGTGAGAACCGGCAGCTCTGCGAGCAAATGTTCTTGGTTGTTTTCCCCTCATCCGTGCAATGTATGAATAGAATTAATGTTTATTTTGTACTTTTTGATCACAACTGACTGTAAATAACAGAAAGGATAGACTATTAAAAGCATGAAATGAGAATGGGGTGCCTGCATCTCGTCTTTGGACACACAATACACGGCATGAAGCAAAAGAAAACTTTTACTTGCATAATGTGAACTGACTTGCTTGTACAAATATATATTGTACAAGTTTTCAAATTCAAATCTACAAGCCCTCGAAAAACTTTTTTACCTTCTAACAGACGTCCAACACAGGCGCATTACTGGTCTGTATCCATGCTGCAAAACAAAGCATGTTGTGAAAACATTCAGTGGGAAAGTTGAACCAAAATCAGATTTGACGTAGTTAAATGCAATGTAAATGTAGTTATGGCATATCATGGCTCAACTAAAGCGATGGTGACACCGCGATCCATGACACTGCAGCCAAATAAGGTACATTTCCTTCAGAGTGCACGCTCACGAGACACAACACGCAGTAAAAATGAGGCTGAATCCAGCTTCTTAATTGCCAGCTATATATTCAGTGAAAGTATCTTGGTGCTTCGCCACTACACAACTCAATTGGCGAGTTAAATCAGAGGGCCGATAGACTACTTTAAAGGTGCATTATGTAAGATTCAGGAACCCTTGTTATTAATGACACCTGTGGCCATTAAGTGAACTGCAGCCTGCTACCTTTTGCTCGTGCTCGCGCTCCTGCACACACACTCCATAAGGATGCGAGCATCGACCAAAACAATGACGTAATGTACAAAGTGACTGAACGTGATTCACCTACATCATGCTGACAGATGAGGTAGCATAATTAAAATGACACAGTTATGATTGTTTTACTACAAACTTTGAGACTGTATATTATATTTGACTCTCCAGTGCTGGAACAGGGTTAAAACACAGTGTGGATATAGGTCTGACTTTTCGAGACTGTAGTTTGAAGTAATCACTTTACTTTGCATGATACATTGACTGCATTTATACGATAGCCTATGTCAGCGTTAGCTAGCTAGTCAGCTTCATCAATAGCTGTTGGCTAAATTTGGTGGATGATGACAGCAGCTGTTTATTAAAAAGACTGTACTTTATAAATATGTTGACACAATTCAGTATTGATGTGATTCCATCACAACTGTCATTTTGATATATCGATGCGCTATTGTTTAGAATAATAGAATGTATATATTTTCTGTATAACCAAGTTACATTACTAATGAATGGGTATTTTTGCATTACCTTGAACATTGTCTAGCATTCATGTTCACTCTAGTTTTTTTTAATGTTTTTTTGGCTTACTCTGAGTTTGTGTAGGAGTCGGTGTTGTGCTGGGAGCCGGATGTTTGCTGGATTCCATCTCTAAGATAATGTTATCTAATGTTGCAGTTTGTTGTCGCTGTTGAATAGCGGAAGAGAAGCACTGAGGCAAGGCTCTCGGGAGCGTGCATAAGCATCACATCCTTTGAATATTACCAGCAAAAGCAACCTGCTCCCATCGCATGAAAATCAGTCTACAGGCTTTAATAGGCAACCCAGGAAGTCCGGGAAGGGCTCATTTTTTAAGTTGCGTTACAAGCGTTCACACATCGGCAAAAAAAGCTGAATATTACATGAAAATTGTTACATATTGCACCTTTAAAGATATTTTGGGTCATTTATTTGGCCTTAGAGTATGTCATTATCGACAACCATTGTATTAGAAAGCCAGGACTTGATACATTAAATATCTAATTTTGTGTTTCATGGAAAAAAGTAAGTTGGGTTTGGAACAACATGAGGGTAAATGAGTAAATGATAACAGAATTTTCCTTTTTTTGGTGAACTATCCTTTTAAGACTGATAGTTCACTTCTTTGATTGATACAAATACAAATCAGACATTAGCTCTGTTTCAAAACCTAATGAAATTATATACTGTATGCGCTCCCAACGCAAAGGCTGTTCCTAAAGTTAGGCAGATTATGCAGCCTACTAAGTGCATGTTTTCCATTTCCTGAAGTCATTGTTTTCTGAAGTATGAAGTACTAGGAAATATTTTCAAAATCGAAAGACTTCGTTTTTCGGTGGAGGAAAATGCAAATGCAAAATCAATGTTTCAATCGAAAATGTATTAGTGTGGACGTGGTTTACGATATTTTTTTATGGCCAGATTCTAAAGAGCATTACTTATAAGAGTTATTTTTAAGCTTAGTAAAGCAACATGCAAACATAAACATTTTGTTTTGAGTTGCTGCCTATGCAGAGTGTTCCAAATCAGTCATTTATGATGGTCCATTTCAGTTAGGATGATGCCTTAGTACTATAATGTAGAGTAACTGCCTATGTCGACAGTAGACAGCAAGGCGGCTCACTAAAGTTTGAAACAGAGCTTATGTTTGAATTCAAAGGCAGTGTTGCATGAAACATCTGAAGTTTAAATCTGACTGAAAACACAACATGGTGACACAAGGAATTCCCCGTTGGGGAAAGTATTCTATGCAAGGAATTAGCGACTATACGCTGAAAAATCTAACTTAAAGAAGGTGGCTTGGATTGCTTAAGAATCCGATCTAAGTTAAATTTACATGAACAGTGGACTCCTTCGAACATTTTCCGTACCTTTTCCTTGCATCCTTTCAAGCCTCAGACTCTGATTGGTCAGTTGTGACACTGCCGTTCTGCTCCCCTACAACCGATTGGTCCTGGGTATTTGTAACTCCGCCCACAATAAACGTTGGCCCGTCTCCCTCCCTTACAGATTCCAAATCAGAGGTCTTTCCCGTCTGCTCAGTCAGATTAGGCCCCTCCCATTTCTCTTCATCAAGGCGACTGGAAATTGACCAATAGAGATGAGCGTCCAAACGAGCAGCAGCTAATTCCATCTCTCTTGCAGAGCAGGAGGGCGTGTTCACCTTTAAAGGAAATGAATACCGATGACCTTATTATGCTCTGAATGATACTGTAGCAAAAATAAATCAATCCTGTAAAACATGATTGCATCTGTGCGTTTTCATACATTTAAGTATTTTATTCACACATGCAGTTACTACACAAAACATATTCCAAAAATGTAAATACTAAGTGTAAACTAGTTTCGATTCCATGTTAAAGGGATAGTTCACCACTCCCGAACACCACCCTGATGTCATCAACACAAGCTACAGGAAGTTTTCTCTTCCCCCTTTAAATTGAAAACCCTATTTATTTATTTGACCAATTATATATATATATTACCCCATTTATTTCCATTCAAAATTTGAATTTCAAACGGAACATACACCGATGAGCCAAAACATTATGACGACCTGCCTAATTTGCTGTTGGTCCAAAACAGCACCAAACCGCCAAAGCATGGACTCTACAAGACCCCTGAAGGTGTCCTGTGGTATCTGGCACCAAGATATTACCAGATCCTTCAAGTCCTGTATGTTGCGAAGTGGAGCCGCCATGTTGGTCCATTGAGATCTGGGGAATTTGGATGCAAGGGCAACACCTTCATTATGTTCCTCAAACCATTCCCGAACAATGTGTGCAGTGTGGCAGGGTGCATCATCCAACTGAAAGAGTCCACTGCCATCAGGGAATTCCATTACCATGTGGGAGTACCTGGTCTGAAATTACATTTAGGTAGGTGGCACGTGCCAAATTGACGTCCACATAAACCACAGACCCAGGGTTACCCAGCAGAACATTGCCCAGAGCATCACACTCCCTCCACCTGCTTGTCGTCTTCTCACAGTGCATCCTGGTGCCATCACTTCCCCAGGTAAATGGCGCACACGTACACAGCCGTCCATGTGATGTAAAATAAAACAGGACTAATTTCTCCCATAACTATCATTCAAATTTCCAATAGACCTTCTGTCGGTTCAGTCCAGACGGGATAGCCTTCGTTGCCCTTGCTGAGCCTTGGGCGCACAACACCCTGTCGCCGGTTTGTGGTTTGTCCCTCCTCGGACTGCTGTTGGTAGATACTCATCACTGCTGACCGGGAGCACCCCACAAGCCATGCAGTTTCAGAGATGTTCTGACATATTCATTTGGCCATACCAATTTGACCCTTGTCAAAGTCGCTCAGGTCTTTACTCCAGCCCATTTCTCCTGCATTCAACACGTTGACTACGAGAACCGATTGCTTGCTTACCATCTAATCTACCCAGAACTTGACATGACGCATTGTTAGGAGATGATCAATGTTATTCGCTTCACCTGTGAGTGGTCTTAGTTTTGGCTCATCAGTGTATGTATATATAAAGCAAGCACAACATCACTTCACAAATGATTTATAATGTACATGTAAATACAAACAAAACTAACTGAAAAATGGTTGAATGTACTGTACAGTAGCTACACACAGTAATGCTGCTTGGCTGGAGGGTAAAAAACTGAAATATGACTGCGCAAGTTTTACTCCAATTATGTACACTCATGACTCATCCAAAATCTACAAAAAATGCAGTGAGCAGCATGAATCAGAGTCTTTGATCGATCTAGCTCAAAGAATCCCCAGCAGTAAAGAGAGAAATCTATGATCTTGGTGAATAATAAAATAAACCTTGGGCAGAACTTTATTCATTTTATTTATTTTAATTTGAATGTAAATGTATTAATGAATAAAATCAATTGATCATAATTATGTAAAAAGTTTCAACCCAAATAATTCTCTTTTTAAATCTTTTGGCTAAACCTACAGTATATACGCTTTTTGGTTGTGGTACTAGCTAAGGCAAGCATGTCATTTATTATTGCTTGCCTATACATATGGTTAAAGGAATGTTCCAGGTTCAAGATAAATTTAGCTCAATCGACAGCATTTGTAGCATAATGTTGATTTACACAAAAATTATTTCAACTAGTCCCTATATATATATATATATATATATATATATATATATATAAAAAGGTAACACTTTACAATAGGGTTCCATTTGTTAACATTAGTTATCATTATTAGTTAACATGAACAATACTTTTACAGCATTTATTAATCTTGGTTCAATTCAACAACATCCACAACACTGTGGCATCAAGGCATTTGAGTTTTGCACAGGCAAGCACCGGTCATCTTTTCCTCCATCGTTGTCCCTCTCACACATGTTTATTAGCTGTACCGCTCAAGTCACTTTTCACCAACGACGTAATGCTAACCATAATCTTACATCTAATCTACCATAAATTCCCACTGTATGCCACATACCTCAAATGTGTGGTGAAAAGCCCCATAGTCCACGTCAAAGAATCCCTCAGCCAGTGACATCATCGGACTAAACCTGTGACCCCATAACAGCTCTTCAGCCAGGTACGAGCTCCTCGCCTGACAGGTCATACCTGCCCATCAAATACACCTGTTTGTTATTAAATACTCAACAATGCATCACTCTTGGATGTTGCATGATATATTTTGAGTGTTTTTGTGTGTGTACCTGTAGCTTCCACCATCCCCTCCAGGATGACGACAACCTCAAAGTCCTCTTTCTCCAGCTGGGATTGGGACATGTCCCAGAATGGAGAGCGGTTATCGATCTCATGAGAGATCACCAGTGGAGACACCAGGAACAAACGATCATCCCCCGTCTCAAAGCCCACGCTGATATCTGTCTGATCCAGAGGAATAAACTCACCTATAAACAAAGAAAGAGACATAATGAGAGTTTAATGAAGGTGAAACGTAAAATATAAACTAATCTTTAAGTATATATTGAATGTAATTAATTAAATATGGTATATATATAAAAGTCAACGTGAACTCAACATTTACCCCACTTACTTTAATTCATTAACTAAAATTTTTCTCACTAATGTTCCTGGTTGAATTGTGTACAACTCATCAGTTCACATTTATCCAAAGAAAAAAAGAAGTTTGTCTTCATAATCTTACATCAAAATCAAATAACTTGCTCCACCCCTGAAACTAGCCTGGCTCCATTTCTTGTACAGAATGCTCATTATTCACGATTAAATCAATTTGGAAATGTATCATATTGGATTCTGAACGCTGTTTTATGTTCATGTTATGTTTTTTAACCTCATGCCACCCCAAGAACACATGTGTGGACATTGTATTTTGGCTTTGCTATATACAGTTCATAATTTTAATTCATTTAAACTGGCTGATCTCAGTTCAGAAGACTCTGGGCTGTCCATAGAGGGTTAAACTTTCAATGTATGGAGTCAAAACAACATGGCGCTGATCACAGCGGAGTCTTTGGGAGAAACGCCCTCATAACTACATTGGGTAAAAATTGTAATCAAGTTTTTACATTGAAACCTATTTGAGTCAAAAGATTAGAGTCTCTAGTTTCATCCGATATGCCATTGTGGTGATATGGGCATTGCCGGGAGGCCAGGAGAGGAAGAGCGGTAAGGATTGACACCTGTGGGAAATCACCTCTAACAGCTGTTTTGTGTTGCAGTGAGAGCTGGAGGGGTTAAAAGGGCAGTCCAGACCGCCAGAGGGGAGTGAGAGAGAGAGACACATGCAGCAAATGTGTGTATTCATTGGTTTTGCTGAAAAGCATTAGTTTGTTTGTGTCACTGAAAAGTGTACAATAAAAAGACTGACGTGGATTGTTTATCCGGCTTCTTTACAAGAAAGCTAGAGATTAATCACAGCCATTTTTTAAATTTGAGCGATTTATCGCGAAACACCACGCTGATAAACACAATGTTCACTATTGCTTACTTTAGTACATTTTTTCCTTTGAAATCCTATATTAACTGTGCATTATGTCACTGAAAATAAATGAGTTCATCCAAAAGTTGAAAAATATTGCTTTCAGAGGCATTATGTGGAGTTAAAATAAAAATAAGGTGCATTTCGAACTGTTCTGAGACCAGTGCAGACAGACAGCACACTGGAGGTTAAGTCATTCACTAAATAGGGAGCAAGGGAGCATCCTATAGCTCTCAAAAAAGTTAAGTGCATTCACTCGTAAAATTCGACCAAAAGTTCAGTTTCAAGCTACAGATGATGTTTGGACTACTCAAAATGTTTGGCAGACATGGGACAATGATAATCAGTACATAGGTTTAGAATTTATAATGTATCGTTTTATTTTAACATGGTTGGCAGTGATTGGACGATGCTGGCCATAACTTTGAACCAGAATTAATTATGATAATTTCTGATGTAATGTCTGTAACATCTCAATAACAGGAATAACCAACATTCCTGGATACTTAATACACAATTGGATAATAAATCTTAATCTCTTTAACTTGGTATTATTAAAAATTTTACGACTTAGATCAGTTGTTCACATATGTTGCCATTAATTTGCTCTAGCAATTTTTTTTTTTGCATGTTTATTAGCTGCTACTAGTTACAAATCAAAAAGGGAAATGTAAAATGCACACAGCATCACACTTGGATCTCAGGAGGTTAAAGAAGCAGAGAAGTCTAGAAATTGTTTTACCTAACAACTAATTGAAACTGTCTGAAATAATGAATTGTGAACCAGTACACTCTAGCATTGGATCATCAGGCTGGTTTCAATTTAATGGATAACAAAATGATTCACTGATTTGTTTGAAGCCTCACTCAAAAAAAACACATTGTCATCACAAGATGTAACCACCAGGTGGCGCCACATAGTCTATTACAAAGACTAGAAGGTGCTGATATTGCAGATGAGACGGTTCCAGTATTGTATTGCCTGTGGTGCATACTGTCTTACCCTCTTGTGTCTGTTTGGATTTGATAAGTTTGGCTCGCATGTTGGCGCCCACAATGTGGGAGGATCTCAGATCCCCGACGCGGAACATTAGACAGAGCTTGTCATCCCGCAGTGAGATAACAGCGTTACGTGAGAACACCAACGTCTCTGCGCGCTTATTCGGCTGTGAGATCTTCACAAACATACATCCAACCTAGTAAGAGACAAAAAGAAACAAACAAACTAGAATGTTACATTGTGGACTTTTTCACCTGTTTTATCATCCACCAGGTGAAAATAGTAAGTCCAAAATCTTACAAGTGTAAAAGCACACAAGCCACCCAAGCAACACGATTTGAGGTATCATTCCTATCCATAGCACCGAAGTTTAATACTTAAGGTTTGGGGTTTGTTCAAATCAGTAACCCAACTCAACTAATGTACTGTAAACCCAGAGGACATGGAACTTAGTGAGTGTGTGTAATTTGAGTATTGAGTATTCTATTTGAGTATGTGACACAGACCCATGGGGGCAACATTTAAATCAGGACAGAGATATAAATGAGCTCATCATTAACACAAAAAAAACATGAAAATAGGCCACACAAAAAATGAGAGATTGATGGGGGAGTAAATTACTAAATGTGACAGAATTAGCAATGGAGAGAAAGAGACAGACACAGAGAAAGAGAGAGGGCACACATCTGTGGTCCAAATCGCATGACTCATTTGCTCCAGGTTATGGATGATATAACGCGACACTCAGCAGAGCCGTTTTGGAGGATAGATAAATGAACGAAAGCCATGCGTTATAAAAGCAATCCTTTTCCAAAACATATCATGCATGGAAGACATGCATATGTACATGTGTATGCACTAAATCTATAGTTTGGGACAAAAATTGTCTCCAAAAGTGAGCTAAATCTAACAGAACCTCCCATTGGTAAATTGGTAAATCCCATTCTCCTTGTTTTGAAAAAACGTTTCATAGATAAAGCAGCAATTTTTTGAAAACAATAAAAAGGCATAAAATATTTATTTTAGCTGTAGGGTTGGGGTTAGGGTTTGGTAAGTAAAAACTTTAGAAGAATGACAGCAAAACACGTGTGTGTGTGTGTGTGTGTGTGTGTGTGTGTGTGTGTGTGAGCGTGTATTTATCACTTTGTGGGGACCAAATGTCCCCATAAGGATAGTAAAACCCGAAATTTTTGACCTTGTGGGGACATTTTGTCGGTCCCCATGAGGAAAACAGCTTATAAATCATACTAAATTATGTTTTTTGAAAATGTAAAAATGCAGAAAGTTTTCTGTGAGGGTTAGGTTAAGGTTTAGGGGTAGGGTTAGGTTTAGGGGATAGAATATAAAGTTTGTACAGTATAAAAACCATTATGTCTATGGAAAGTCCCCATAAAACATGGAAACACTATATGTGTGTGTGTGTGTGTGTGTGTGTGTGTGTGTGTGTGCGTGTGTGTGTGCACTAACCATGAAAGCATTGACCATAGATCCCAGTATAGCCTGCAACAGAAGTAACATGGTTCCCACTGGACACTGGTCAGTAATGACACGGTGACCATAGCCAATGGTAGTCTCCGTTTCGATGGAGAAAAGGAACGCAGAGACAAATCCATTAACATTATTCACACATGGAGTCCACGTCTTATCTTCTAAATGATCCAGATCGCCCCTGCAATGAAAGAATTACAGAACAAGAGATAGATAGAGAGAGAGAGAGAGAGAGAGAGAGAGAGAGAGAAAGACAGACTTAGAGAACATGCAACAGAGACAAACTTTTGTTTCATTTGCAGATGTGTCCTTGTCTTTTTATAAACATGTCCTATAGTATATTGGCTCTGCCATCTTACTGCACTAAAAACGTTTGTTCTCTAGTGTCCACCCACACAGATCAACTGTGGTTTCAATTTAGTGAGGACAAAATCTTTAGTGTTTCAAAAACACTGCATGTAGACCTATGAATTTCTGTAGATGGGCGAGTGGAAATTTCTAGGGATGCACCGATATACATATGGTTAGTGCCCATAACAGATAATAATTTGAATTTTTTGGCTCATGAGCAATTATAATGGCCAATATCAAACAATTTTATTGTTTTGTGTGTTGTTTTAGAAAAACAGTTTCTACTATAAAACATAATGTAATTTTAAGAACTCAAAACTTAATTACCAATGCAATAAAGGCATTTATTGAAACCAAGCTGCAAAAATTTCTCTTTCTAGGGGTACATTCATTCATGACCGCCTTTACAGCGAAAAAAACACCTTTGGCTCTGGCGCTCAGTTTGTACTCCATTTGAGAGAAGGACAAGCAAAGCCTTTCTATGGCGTAACTATTCCTGAACACCAAAGGGGATCCATCTGGTCTACTTTAAATAATTTTTGTTTATATTCATGCTCTAGACAGACATATTTGACCACTTGATATGTATCTCGGGCTGCTTTAAAAAGACGCTGTGTCAAGTAACAACTCTGAAGAGGAGAAACCATTATCTTTCATTCATCTGCTCTGCCTTTGGTTGTTTTGAGCACAAACATGTTCTTTCGCCCATCTGTGCCATTTTTAATTGTTGGTGTATGTAAACATGCGCTAGATGAATGTCTTTGATGGTTTTGATATGTTTCCAGCGATGTGATGCGGTATGTGTGTGTGTGTCTAGTTCACACCGTGTATTGGACTATGTGTGTGCGTCATGTGGATGTATCTTCATTGTATTTCAGTGTGGATTTAATGTTTTTTTGGATCATATCAGCGTGGATTGCTTGTGAACCAGTCACAATACGATTCAAGCTTTGCAAAGCAACAATTATTGAAGGATGGGACAGTTAAAAACACTTGGACCCGATGCAAAACAGTAAGTAAACAGTTTCATTCATGAATATTTCAAATGCCATGGTTGTTTGATAGTTTATGGTGCTGAGTGTTTACTGTTGTACTGTTGTGATTAACAGTTTAGTATATTAGTATGCAATGTGTTGGATGTGTGTTATGTGTAAACCCTGGAATGCAGTTTTATAATATGCCGATTAATTTGAAATAGGGCTGATTTCGAGGGGCTGCACAATGTTAGCCAATCAGAGCAGTGGCTGGTTATATTGACATTTTAGGGAGGCGCTTAAGCCAAAACCAAGTTTTCAGTCAGAGGGCCAGAGAGGAAAATGATCATATCACTAAATTATGACTGTTTTGGTGCAAAAAGTGTAAGATAATAAAGGGTAAGATAATATAACTATAAAAAAGAGCATTTCATGACCCCTTTATTTGTGAGTGATATATTATACGTCAAGTGAAATCAGGACTCAAAACAGTATACTGTACAGCCAATAACCGATATGACAAATATCAAAAACTCTATACTGCTTAATGTGTTATTTTAAAAACAGTTTTCTACAATAAAGCTTCTAACTAGAACTTTACATGATTCAAATGAAATTTAGGCATCAAAACAGTATAATGTACAGCCGATAGGGATGGAAGATATGGTTATCTCACGAATCGGATCGATATACATATGAGGTTCACGATTCGATATAATCTCGATTCAATATAATAACACTTAAATGACAAAATATTTTTTTTTGTAAATGTTTGAGAAAAATGGGGATTTCTGAGAGAGAGAGAGAGAGAGAGAGAGAGAGAGTGAGAGAGAGATATGCACACAGTAGAGTTTTGTGTGTGCGCTTTTGTTATGTTACAGTGTTTTATGTTGAATTAAAGTCTTTTTGATTGTTATCCGGTTCCTTGTCTGCCACAGTGTACAATTTACAAGTAATAACATTGAGCTTAAATTCATTTGTATAAGAAACTATGTCACTTTAAGTATTCAACAGTGAACATCAACGAGAATCTCTCTTTAGCGCATCCATGCTGCATGAGATTAAAACGAATATTTCTATTCAATGACAGTGGAGTGCGCCTCATCTTTGATGGACACACATTACACGGAGGAAACGATACGTTTTCATCTCAAGCACTTTTCATCAAAACAAGGTGACTTTCCTGGTATTCCAGCACTTAAAGTTCTAAAAGCTAAATTCAAGCACTTTAGGACCTTGTGTGAAACCTGTAAAGCGTGTAGAAAATAGCACAGTAGGGGTCAAAAGAGATTATGATGTTTGACGGGTCATTTCATTTATGATCACCTGGACAGAAAACATTCTTGCAAATTTTGAAATATTGAGTTATGCCACAATATGGTTCATAAATTTGTTGGTTTGCGATATATCGAAATTCAATATATCGTCCTATCCCTTACAGGACAATTACTGATATGAAGGCCAAAGTTAAAAGTCCATACTGTTTAGTAAGTGTGTTATTTCCAAAACAGAGTCTAAAATTAAGCTAACTAGAACTCTACATGATTCAAATTAAATCAGGCCAATATTACAAGTCTGTACTCTTAATATATTATTTTAAGAACAGTGTCCACAATTAAGCTTCAAATTAGAAATTTTCTTGCTTAAAATTAAATACAAATTTCAAAAAGCACTAATATTGACCAATACCAATATGGTCACCGATATTTCATGTATACTGCATTTTTCACATTTGTAGTGAAAAATTATACAAAGTTTGTATTATGTATTTTTTAGGCTTTGAAAGTTTAGTGTAGGCTTATTCTGCTATAGTTTGTCCCCAGAAGTTAACTAAATCACAGCTAAACAAGTGAGCCATCTCCCATGAGGGACACCTGGGGAAGTGTTTGTTTGGAAAAATTAAATATACTAGAATTATTTTATTCTTAAAATGCAGGGGTAGGTTAGGGTTTGGCGAGGGTTAGTCTGAAGACATTATAATTAGTGTTATATAAAAGCAATAGTAGTCTATGGAGTCTATGAAAGACAAACAGTATGTCCTCATTTAGATTGCTAAGTAAACATAAGTGTGTGCATTATTCGTACCTGCAGTATGCAATGAGGTACCATATTGCTCCAAAAAACAGCCAGGTCACTGCATATGCCATGACAAAGACGAAGAGAGAGCAGCGCCAGTTCAGATCCACCAGGGTGGTAAAAATATCCGTCAGGTAACGATATGTCTTACGCATGTTACCATGCTGCACGTTACAACGTCCGTTTTTCTCCACATAACGCTGCCTCTTACGCTTGCTGCGTGCTGGAGAGAGACATTGAGAACATTTAGAGCAGTAGGACTAAAAATGGCCACAAAAAGAGGGGACACTTTTTAAATTTCATACATACAGATACAAAAAATATTTAAAATTAATAGTCTAAATGAACAAGTGGCAGAACATTTGTTCCAGTCTGAAAAGGCTTTAGATAAAGATTGTGAATGTGATGAGGACACTGTCTTTGACAACTACCAACTGCACTTTGACAGCAAGATCTAGAATGATGGATTCTTACCCCATCCAAACCTGCCCCTCTCTTGCCCCGTCCCCTGAACTTTCTTCCGGGGTTGATTGGCTTGTGCCTCCCTTGCAGCCAATTTGTCTTGGAAAGACATGTTGTTATTGGTTGTCGACTTTGGAGGCGGAGCCGTCTCTGTGGTTACCATGTTCCCCAGCTCCTCGGATGTGTTCTGTGCTGTTGGAGGCGGAGCATCTTTTTGAGCCTCCTCCACTTGCTCCTCCCCTTTCTCTGGGACCGGGACAGACAGGGATTCGGGACATGTGGAGAAGCCAGTGTTGTCCAGTGCCATCTGTGTGTATATTTGTCTGTGTGTGTGTGTGTGTGTGTGTGGGGGGGTTAGGAAGGTGTTATAAGTGTATCTGTATGTGTGTGTGTGAGTGAGTGTTTAAATTGTCTCACAATGCTGTATTCTCAGTTGCAGAGATTCATCTGTTCATTTGTAAGATTTCTGCAAGAAAAGAGACACAGGAGACTATCTATAACACTGAAAAAACCAAGAACAACTAATGAATTACTTTTCAAAAGGACTAAAAAGTTTTATAACATACTTTCATATCATTTTCAAAGATTTCTAAGTAATTTACTGTAGAACCCTACAGAGCTTTGTGCTGCCTCCACCAAGCAGGAAACAAATTTATTCCACTGCAGATTTTTGCTTAGCATTCATTTGACATTGGCTTAACCTGAGCTTTTCGTCTTTATGCATTAAGCATCCAATTAACTGCCTGAAATGTACTTAAGTAGATTATTCTGATGACATTCAATGCTACGTAAAAATAAATAATAATATGAAAATCCATCGATTGTCATTGAAAAACATTGAAAGGTCTGTTTAATACACACCTAAGTATCCATTCTTTTATCAGAGGGACTCTTACCAAAATGGAAAACCAAACAAAAGTAGACTATTATGTACACTGGTGCCCAAAAGTTTGGAATAATGTACAGAATTTGCTCTTATGGAAAGAAATTGGTACCTGTATTCACCAAAGTGGCATTTAACTGATCACAATGTATAGTCAGGACATTAATAACATGAAAAATTACTATTACAATAAAAAATAAAACTACTTCAAAGCGTTCTCATCAAAAATCCTCCATGTGCAGCAATGACAGCTTTGCAGATCCTTGGCATTCTAGCTGTCAGTTTGTCCAGATACTCAGGTGACATTTCACCCCACACTTCCTGTAGCACTTGCCATATATGTGGCTGTCTTGTCGGGTACTTCTCACGCACCTTACAGTCTAACTGATCCCACAAAAGCTCAATGGGGTTAAGATCCATAACACTCTTTTCCAATGATCTGTTGTCCAATGTCTGTGTTTCTTTGCCCACTATAACTTTTTCTTTTTCTTTTTCTGTTTTAAAAGTGGCTTTTTATTTGCAATTCTTCCCATAAGGCTGCACCCCTGAGTCTTCTCTTTACTGTTGTACATGAAACTGGTGTTGAGCGGGTAGAATTCAAATATATTTAGAATCAGCTTTATTGCCATTTATGCTTAGACATACAAGGAATTTGTCTTGGTAACAGGAGCTTCCAGTGCACAACAATACAACAGCAACAAAACATAGATAAAATATAGACATATTCAAATAATTTGAAATATAATTAAAAAAAAATTTGAATAGAAAATAAAGTATATATAGAAAACACAATAAGACAATATACTGTGTATATATATATATATATATACACATTTACACATACACACACACACACACACACACACACACACACACACACACACACACACACACACACACACACACTTAATATTCATAAGAGGGCACATTGTTATATAATACAATGTGTTCTTGTAAGGGCACATATAATATATATGTCATTCTAAAATTACCATTAAAAAGACAAAACTTGAGGTGATTTTATTTCTATCCCTTTCTTGTCCATCATTCAAAGATTTAATATGACAATAAAATAAAATAATAAATATTGTCTGTAGGGATGAAGCAGTCACTATTTGGCTTTGAAAGGCAGTGTTTTATGTTACTGTTGAGCAACAAACACATTTGACCTGTAATATTTTAATTAATATTGTCATTCATTTCAGAAGGCAAAGGCTTTGAAGAACATAACAATGAGTGAAAAATACCTTAAAGTATCGTTATGAAAGTAATACTTACTAAAGTTCAGCACTATTTTACATTGAGTGGAAAGTTTTCATTCATGTTATACATTTTAAAAACTATCGGTCTATTTCCCCACCAGTTATCGGTATCGACAAAACCCACTATCGGTCAACCTCTAGTTTAGAATAAGTTAAAGGTGCTGTAAGCGTTTTAAGCCATTCTACTTACACGGGACTGAGCCGTTGGATTTGTCATGCCCGCTCTTTTCAAAACCCTTCACTTCAAAGATAACCAATGGGCTTTATTGAGAGCAGAAACTGTTGTTAAAAACAACAGCTGCAAAATAGCGCCCTCAACTGAATACTGTTGTGAACAATATGACATAAAATGCATATAACCTCAATAATTCACTGCAACCATAACACAGATGAAAAGTGTCAGTGAGACCGCTGACTCATTTATGTTTGCTGTTTACAGATTCTACAGCTGTCACAGAGGCCGATGAGATATCTCAGGACTTATTTAATCAATATCTTTCAGGGAGTAGGAAAATTTTTTGCATACATTTTCATGAAACGAAAATCGCTTACAGCACCTTTAAGCTATTTCAACAGCATCTGTATTCCAAAGACATTACTTTCGACTTGTCCAACAAACAAACAAAAAATGTTTATGGTAAAGCATTTGCAATGAATGTCTATTGGGCAAGGCATTTCTTTTAGTTCAAAGCAGCAATATGAAGCTTGCATTTTTGTTGTATTTATATGCATTCTTAATTAGTAATGAATTAATGAATTCTTCCTGTAAAATAGGCTTGTTATTTGAGCAGTGAATTTGTTTAAATTGTCCTTTTAGTCCTGGGATTACTTTTCTAAGTGGATGAACATCTGGCTACATGTTACCAATGTGTTTCCTCTAGGTGGATTTTTCTGTGAAAACAGTCTTTCTTGTCACCGAGGTCCGGACGTCTTTAAATTCTTTCTATTCATAAATACAGTTTACAGCTATATGGAAAACCAGCAGTTGAAAATTCTCCTTTGTCTACATGTATAGTTCAGTTTAGACAGTTGGCTAGATTGTTCAGTGTCCGCTGTCTTTGAGAGGGTTGTGAGCACGTGCGCAGCCTCTCCCTCCTAATACTTTTCATCGACGGCACTTAAACTGAGAGTAATCAGACCGATCTCTATTCACCCATTTATGTCAAAAATACTAGAAACAGTAGTGTCCTCCCAACTACAATGATTTTTATAGTAAAATTGTATATAAGAAGAAGAGACTGCATTTATCAAGAGTCACAAAATGACTTGCTCTTCTCTTAGTGCTGCATTGTACACCATAGATCACAAAATTCTCTTGGCTAGAGTTGAGAATTATGTTGGCATTTATGGACAGGCATTAGATTGGTTTAGGTTCTATTTATCCAGCTGCTACCACACTTTGTGTAAATGAGGAATTGTCAGTAACTAAAGTTAAGTATGGAGTGCCACAGGGGTCAGCTTTCGGGCCTCTGCTTTTGTCAGAGTGTATCAATGATATCAAAGATTGGATGGCTTCAAATTTTCTTCTACTCAATTTGCAACAAAACCTCTAAAAATACGCCACTAAAATATATTTTGACTCTTAATGGATGTACTGTTACATCGCCTTCTGAATTTCAATCAGATCAATCAAATCAAATTTTTATATAACTTCTGAATGATATGCACTGATCAAAAGTAACATACATTTTGATTATGTGTTGGTGTAAGGCCAATGCCAAGATGTCTGATAGCCCAACACACATCAATTCATGGAATAACAAAGAACTTTCGACTTCAGACAAAATCTGTACTCACTCAAAAAAGATAAAATCTTCACCTGGATAAATTGCAAATTGCCTTTGCATTGTTTTACAAAGCTGAAATCTTCACTTAAATATAACCACAGTGTTATAATTAACTATTAAATAATTAGAGTTATTCATTTGGTACACAATGTTTTCTGTCTGGATATTTAAAGAGCATCTATTATGGTTTTTAAACGTGCCTAGTTTAGTTTTAAAGGTCTCATACAAAAGATTTACATGCATTCAAGGTCAATAAACACTTTAGTTTGCTCATAATTTAAATTGCAGCGTTACCTTTTTTTCCCCTGTGTCAAAAAACGAATCGTTCAATGATCCATTCTACAGGATTAATTCTAACCTCCTTTCAGAGTCTAGTCTGCTTTGATTGGTCAGATGTCCCAGTCTGTTGTGATTGGTCTACCACTTAAGTGTGCAAAATAGTGCAGTCCACTTGGTGATTTTGTGTTCATGAGATCTATATAATTAATCGGTCGGCATACGACTCCGAGCAACAATTGGGACCCCAATGAAAGGATAATGAAAGTTAGGATGATTCAGAGTAATCAATAAAATGTATTGATTTCTGATCATTCTTTTAATTGAATCTTTTTAAGCTTAAATCTAAATTAGAGGTTCAACGTAAAATTGGAGTCAGATAAAATTAATAACGGAGTGCAAAATAATAATAAGTGCTTCAGCGCTCAGAAAAGACAGAACAATGCAGAAACCTTCAGCCATTTTATTGGAATCCGACATCAGACCAATAGTTTGGCCCCTTTTACATTGCCTTTACCTTGTTTTTAACCTAGAACATTCCCTTTAAATAAGCAACCCAATAAACAAACTGAAAATCCTTCAAAAGCAAATACATCCTATATCATTATCAGAGCAGAAAAACACATTGTGTTATGTGATCGCCCCTTCTTGCGTCCATTTCACATCAGTTCAACATCCTGCTTCAATTTCACATATCAATTGATTCTTCAATAAACCAAAACAGGGGCATATTTCACAGCAGCATCAATATCCACAGTTACAAACATCTGTCTGACTGTGGCTGATTTGTATTGCAGTGTTTACACAGTTAATGTAAGGGTGTGAAGTCCACTAAGGCGCTATATTAAGCTCTGATAGTCTGGCAATAGTAATCGCGCCTACTCAAAGATTGATCGTGATCTTTCTTCTCATTCTGGGCCACATTTAGACTCATAAATCTTTCATGGATTGAGTGGATATTCCTATGTGAGGATATTCCTACTAAAAAGACCAGCTTAACCAGCGTGCAATTTCCATTCTGGTCTGGTTTCTGCTGCCTAGTGCTGGTTTGTGGCGGACCAGCATAGCCATGCTTTTCACCAGTAACGCCTACCTGGTGAAGCTGGTTGAGCAGAATGGTCTTTCTGATGAATCTGGGGAAGCTTGTTTAAAATCCTGAAGGGGACACCAGCACATCATAATCCCATGCTGGGGGATCAGCACCCAAAACACAACAAAAGCTGGTGACTAGCAATGCTGGTCTTTTCAGCAGGGATGTGCTCATGTGCTGTTACAGCGCTGGAATAGAGTGGATTTTGCCGACTACCATGTTTCAGATACCATGTGTCACACAAACACAAACACAAAGAAATCAATCCTATTAGAATAAAGCTGAATAAAATCATTTAATACAGCTGAAAATGTGTGTTATGTGTGTATATGGAAGGAGAGGGCAGGTTTTGCCTACAGTGTGGGTACCAAATGACCCCACAAGGATAGTGGGCTGACATCAGCCACATACAAGTCCACATGAAGAAAGAAACATACTACATAATGTTTTAATTAAAATTTAAGAAAGCATATATGTTTCTGTGAGGATTGGGTTTATGAGTTCTGAATAAAAACAATAGAAGTCAATGGAAAGTTCTCACCATGACCCACCAAACAAACATATCTCTGTAAACAAAAATAAATGAATTACCTGTTGTCACGTTCCTGCCTTGCTAAGCCTACATAGCAAATAATGCGTACAGTTGATAAACAAATACATAACTAAAATGGAGAAAGAGAGAATTTCTGTGTATTTGTGTTTTTTCTGTGATTCTGTGTTTGTGTGTGTGGGTTGTTCACAGTCCTGATGGAAAGTGGGTTTGTCATGTTTTCTTATTTTAGTCTAATTTTAGTGTCGTTTACAGACACTAAGTTGAAATTACACGCATACATTTTCCACAGGAACATCTTTTGCACACACAACCAGTGCCTGTATGTATCTGGGAGACCACATTATCACTGTCTGGTGTCTATATGACTATTACAGTCTCACTGGAATATAAATGGCAGCAAAAACATCTTGTTTACTTTGCACAACTTTGAGAATCAGGAATGAGATCCTGCATCAGAAGCTAATGCTATGGTAGAACCCATCAAGGGGCGGGACTTTGAAACCTTATACTAGGGATGTCCCGATACCACTTTTTCCACTTCCGATCCGATTCCGATAACGATAACGGAAATCTCAGTATTGGCCGATACCGATCCCGATCCGATACCAGTGTTGTTTTATTGCATAATCAGTTTATAATATCTTTACATTATTGTGTGGAATTAATTGGGAGTACTCTTTAATATGTAAAGAAACACAAACCTTTAACTACACATTATTTCAATATAAATGTATAGCTTATTAAGAAACACTTTATTATTAACTAGCCTACTGGATACTGGCACTCCCTGAGTTCTGATTACACGCACCTGCATATCATTAGTGGCTAATCAATGACTGTATAAATAACCCGCTTTCTCGCACGCACGCTCACGCACACACACACACACTCTCTCTCTCTTTCGCTCGCTCTCTCTCTCTCTCTCTCTCTCTCTCTCTCACTTTCACACTCTGTGCCTGTTCTCATCGATAGTAGAAAGTTCTGGAGTCTCAGAAATACTATGTCAAACATGTGTCTTCATTATTGCCTGCAAGTATCATAAAATTGTTGTAAGTTATCTCTTTCATCGTGTCTATACACTGTCTGGATATTACTTACCTGCTGTTTACCACTCTGCTTAACTGAATTTACTCACAATGTTTACATCACTGTTTCAATCCTCTGCTCAATAAACCCTGCAGAGTTCATATCTCTGCTGTGAGTCTCTCCATGACAGCTTTAACTTTTAAACCCTCACCCTTTTTATTCACAGTTTAATTCGCTTCTTATTTATATTCTGGTTAAATGCACCTCCAGTGCCGTTCTAAGTCCATATTATAAGTGAACCGAACTGCTGAGCATCTACATCTGAGATGTTCGTTTGTAGCGCTCAAATATTGTGCACGTGTGAAGGCTATAAATAGCCGCGCGTGTGTGTAAACCGAAGCACCATTCACTAACGGGCTGAAGCTGCGTGTGCATTTATATGTTTACTTATTAAACACAGCCTATTGCAATTCACAGAGCTATCGCGTGTCTTCAAGTGGCTTTGAATAAAATGCACGAGTCATATGAACCGCTTTAATGGTGTTTTAACAGTTCTTTTATGTCATTTTTTAAGCTTGACAGTAACAAACATGACTAACACAGAGTATCGGATTTGGGTCGGGCTCGTCAGACCGATACCCGATCCGTCTAAAAACGTCAATATCAAAGCCGATACCGATCTAGGTATCGGATCGGGACATCCCTACCTTATACCATGACGCCAACTTGACTGGCTGGTGAAAGAGAGTGCACCGCCTATGCTGACGTCATTGTGAGCATATAAGCGGAAGCCCAGCTTCACACCGCCAGGATTTTCAGACTGTAGGGAAAGAGAGCAGATCTATGCAGCATTTCGTTCCCTCCTTTCTGGGAACCAAGGTTACGCAAAGTAACCGATACATTCCCTTTAAAGTAGGTAACTTCGACATGCGTCAGAAGCTAATGTTACGGAAGCTGTATGCCAAAAACACTGTAGCGCTGATGTGAAATTTCCTACTGGCCATATAGGGTAGTCAAAAGCCTTGTTTTAGCCTCACCTTTATATTAAGAAATTGGAAGGGAGATGGAAACAATAAACCAATGGCTCGATGCCAAGACAGAGACACTAGCCATTCTGGGTATTGGAGCAATATCTCCAATACCCAGAATGTATTGGAAATATATCTCAACACATATTCCCTGTTAGTAAGAAAGAGGGATCGCCTGGCCAAGGGCTTTGGCACAATTATCCTAGCCGACAGGGTAGTGAAACACTGGCTTTGGCACAATGACACTAGCCAACGAGGTAGTGAAACATTGTACACATGCTCTCATTTACCACAGTGTGAAAAAAGAGACCATAGTGTAACACCAGTACCAACCGATTGAACAGTGATCAACCTTCTTCCTCTGTAAAGATCTGGGAAGAGAGGGAAGATACATGTAGGGGTGGCACTGGCCAAATTGATGCCCTATATAGAGCTCTGCAATCCATAGGAAGGGGGTTGTGAGCAGTGCGAATGCAAGGCGATCGTCTGTGTTCCGAGACTGCTACTGAGTCCTTGAATAACTTTTAATGTATGATGAAGGGAAGCCGGTGGTGCCCCCCAAGGGTAAGATGCTGTCCCCCTAGGGAGTTGGTGTCCTGCACAGACTGCCTAAGATGCATATAGGGAGTGGCAGTACTGCATGCAGGTTATAAAACCTGGCAACGGTGTTAGGTAAGCCCAACCTACAGCCAGACATATGTCTTCTAGAGACTTGTCCTTTGCCCAATGACAGGAGGAGGCCATACTCCTTGTAGAATGGTCTTTTCTGCCAATGGGACATTGTATGCCTTGGGAGTCATATGCGAGCACAATAGTAACCCAGTGGGATATTCCTTGCTCAGACATTGTAATGACCTGTGTCACGCAACAAACTCATTCCCGGCTCGCAACATCTGGAAAACCAAGGGGCTGTTTAGGTGACACCTAAAACCTCTTTGTTGTTACATGGTAGTCTTCTGGCATGGCGGCAACAACAGTAAAAACAGGGCTGGCCGTCCAGCGTTACTGTGGCAATATCACACATCTTGTTCCCAGCTCACAACGGCATGGAAAGTGAGAAGTAGATTTCTGACACTTTTAGCTCCACTAAAGTCACTCCACTGACATCAGGCCGCCAATATATACCTGCCAATTTCATGGTCAGAGATCTTGGTTACCAGAGTGACAATTCGTGCCATGGCACTTTTAATAAGCACCGCAAAGGTGACTGCACTAGAGACTTGAACTCTAAATGAATAGAAAGAACATAAAGTCGAACGTGCAATTCTGGAAGGGGCAGCACAAAAGCTCGAAGGCATGGCGGCACGGTGAACACCTTCCGCCTTTTTCAATGGCAGGGCTCTCTCCGGCTTAAACCTTCTCGAGCTTCACAGGAGAGTGGACCGAATGTGTTAGTGGGTAAAACCGAGTCTAATTTTATTCTTATGAAACTCAACACCTACATGCTCTTTATCCAGTTGACCTTGTTCTTAAGCTTAAGTGAAAACCTCTAACAACTCAAGTCTCAAGAGGCTTTTATTGTCCAGATTTCCACCCTCAGGGGGAAAAAAGGTAGGTGCCTCACCTGAGCGCATACATTTTTCACTAACGAGAGCATCCATTTCATCTCCACCGAATGTGATTGTATCATGCACGCAGATTGTGAGGCACCGACCATCACGTTCAGGCTCAGCCCAAACTATATAAAGCTCTTGTACTGAACAGGGAAACAGCTTAACAGAGAGAAAAATCTCTCCGCTCTATATCCTCTCCTCTTGGGTCTTACTCATTTGGCCCCCGAGAAGCATGAGAGAGGTCTATGCTGCCCTGAAAAAGGACATTTCTGATGATGCAAAGCTGGGCTTCCACTTATATGCTCACAATGAAGACAGCTAAGGCGGACCATTAAGCTTTACCAGCCAATCAAACTGGCGTGATGGTAAAGGGTTTCAAAGTCCCACCCAGTCAGGTTCTCCCACTGTCAGCTTCTGACGCAGCATCAAAGTTACCTTCTTGAAAGGGAACACAATGTTATTTTTAATGTTTTTTTTAAAGACCACAAACATGCTACTACTTTTATGCACAACAATTACTAGTACATTTTTATTCAATCATTTTGAGGTACATGCAACAATAATACAAATAAAATAAAAAATAGGCCGCAGAAAAACTAAAACAATGAAATATTTGAAATTATACATTTAAAATACTTTCATCCATATTTTTAGTTACATTTATTTTTATCATTAGATTATTATCTAATGTAAATTATGTAATGAATGTTATTTTTATTATTTAATCATATTTTATTGTTGTTGTTTGTTATTATTATATTATTAAACATGACATTTTCCAGCTCCCATCCATACTTAAAATATTTGCGAGCATAAACAGGCAGATAAAGCAAAAACCACAATTTTGGGCCGCAAATAAGCATTTCACTCATGCATATTTACTTATGTCTTATTTTAAAACATACCGCTTCGGTCAACACATACACATTAACCATGAAAGAGAAGTGTACAACTAACCCTTACCTGCCAGTGACGCGTTAACTTCAGTATTATCTCGAACAGCGTTATAAACACTTAAGATTTTGACAGAACTCCGGTTTTATTAGTCCAAATTGGTTCATTTTGGGCTCTTCGATCAGATCCATACCGGTGACGACGATGATGTTGATCTACAGCGGGTGGAAAGAGCGACGCAGCATCACTTGAGCATCATTTCACCTCCAAACAAAAGAGCTAGCCAGCCAATCCACGCAGAGCACAGACAGGGAAAGAACTTTTATAATATTAATCGAAACGCAATCTCGGGATGCATATGGTGGCAACTGAATCCTCTTTCGACTGCGGAGAGAGTCCTGGTTAAAATGGAGGCGATTGGACTGTCAGGAGGGATGAGAGATTGGAAAGCAAAGCGGGTTCGGCGTGATTCACCGGCTCTGCTGCGCAGGTGTTAGAGAGAGAGAGAGAGAGAGAGAGAGAGAGGAGGGAATTGGGTAATAATTAGATGTGGGATTGAGAAAGGGAGAGAGATGGGAGAGAAAGAAGGGGGTGGGGATAAGGTCAGTGGCACATAAAAATATCTGTCACAGGAAATTAACCCTTGTGTGACTGCAGGGACATTTTTGTTTTTGTTTGTACGTTTTAGTTTTTTCGATCATTTTGGCTGTGTTAATGCCAACGGAATACATTTTTGCCAAAGGTGTGTATTTCCCCAACCTCAGTTCCTATAATACCTCTATAATACAATGTGTACACAAAATAGTTACACTCAGGACCTTAAGAACAAAAATGTCCAAATTGAAACCCATTAAAACTGCAATATTAGATCCCAGTGCCATCAAAGCATAAAATCATGAATTATATGATGCTTTCATTCTGGAGACCTGGCTTAAAAATTTACATTTTTAATATTTTCCATCAGATGGCGCCATTTTTCTCATGTTTAGCCTATGGAGCAAATACATGCTTTTTTTTCCTATTTTCTGTTTGCTGTATAATAGAGCACTGCAGACCAGCTGCATAAATGATGAAGCTAAAATAGTGTGGGTGTGTTGGTATGAATGTCAGAGTGTGTTTTGTATGTGTGTGTATTGAGAAATGTAAAAAAACAACAGTGGCATCATGCAAACAAACTGGCATTTAAAGGGTTAAAATCATGAAAATGAATGAATATTTAGTAGTTATGATCAGGACTGATGTTGGTTAAAAAAAGTAACTAATTGAAATTGAAAAATAATACTAATATATAATAGAAGGATGCTGGTTCGATTCCCACAGCCACCACCATTGTGTCCTTGAGCAAGGCACTTAACTCCAGGTTGCTCCGGGGGGATTGTCCCTGTAATAATTGCACTGTAAGTCGCTTTGGATAAAAGCATCTGCCAAATGCATAAATGTAAATGTACATGTAAATATAATATTATTATGGCAGTTGTTTTGTTGTCCTCTAAGGAACTTTTTTAAATTTACGCAGAAGGGTTTAAAAAAACATGAGCCACCAAAATGTCTTATGCATTTTTATCCCATTTAGGCTACTTTAGATATTTTATTTAAACATATTTAAATAAATAATTAGCCTACATATTTAATTTTACAATCTAAAAATAGAATACATTTATGTAATTTATAGAATATACTCCAAGTAAAAAAATGAAAAAATAAACAGATTGAAATAAATTTAAATAATTGATTATATAATATACAATTATTTAATACAATATTTCAAAGGAGACATTTTTTCAAGATAAAATTGATTGAAAAAGAGGGTGATCTAATTTGAATGCTTTTTAATCCTGCACTGTCAAGTATTGTCAATGTAATCCTCTTATCATTGCTTGTTAGTTAAAATGTACTTTAAAAATGCAATTTCATTAGGTTTAAACTGCCAGCCAAGCCTAATTATAGTGCAATGGTGTTTAAGATGAAATAGTAATTTGTTTACTAGAGCCAGTAGGAACACACAAACAAACGCTAAATTATTTCATAAAAAAGAAATAACTTTTTTGTGTATGTTTGTTTTACTGTGCTTTATAAAACATTATCTTTATCTTGTGCAATTTATTTTAATTTAGGCTACTGACATTTATGTAGGGAGTCTATCAGTATGTACCACACATTATAGATGTAGAAAATACACAAGGATATACTCAAATTATAGTCTTTTATCACTTTTAAAATCAATATTTATACTGTATATATATATATATATATATATATATATATATATATATATATATATACTGTATGTAGGTATGTATGTATGTATGTGTGTTGTATTGCTTGTAGTTATCTATTTACAGTATTGGTGATACACTTTAGAAGGGAAAATCTAATCCTGCCCTCTGCTGGCAAAAAGTGTGGCACATTCTAAACATGATCAGCAAAAAGCACAGAAAATTGAGATGATGTGCTATAAGTCTTCAGAATGTATTATCCAAGACGAGAGATTGTAGAAATACTGTGAAGTTATCAATCTAAACCCTCTGTGTGACACAGCAGAAATATTAGGCTGCCACTTGAAGGAACACCCTATACAGGGACTGGGCCATAGCTAGTGGGAAAAAAAACACTAATCTTCAACATGTTTTACACTAAACAATCCTTTTGGAATGAGCTGTGTGTTTACTATGCTAAAATTGCTGTTTTATCCACCTTATTCCTGGCGGTCTTACTGGGGAAACGGATGTGTGATGAACTTCCTCCGGAAGTCATTCTGTAGCATTCGCTAATGTAGGCAGCGGTCATTTAGACCCCGTTTACAGGTGGTATTAGGATGTGATTCGGATGATCCGATGACAAGTGATCAGTACTATATACAGGTGTAAATGGGGTGCAAAATCTTATGTGATTGAATCACAAAAAACACATTTGAAACGCTGTAAACACTGTCCGTGATGCAGCAAAGTGCCACTTCGTATCTGTCAATCAACCGCTGCGCTAAATCAAGCGTTTAAACAGGTGACACATGGCTTTAAAATTAATTAAACTCATACATGTACGAGATCTTTATGCATCTTCTTCAGTGTCTTTGTGTGCACTTAACCGGGGTGTAAAGTAACGAATTACAAATACTCACGTTACTGTAATTAACTACTTTTCCTCAAAGAATTGTACTTTAAGTAGTTTCAAAATTGTATACTTTTACTTGAGTATATTTTAAGTGCTGTAACTGTACTTTACCTGTGCTATTTTCTCACCGTCTGTGTTCGCTACTTCCCTATCCTGATTTTATTTTTATCTATCAACATGATTGGCTGGGGAGAGTCTTGTGACTCTCGATAAATCAAATCACTTGTAAAAAAAAACTTGAACGGCAGCTGCAGATCTGGCGTCAACTGTGGAGAATGCCTCAAGCAGTTTACAGCTGAACATCACAGCAGCGCCTAAAAGGGCTTTTCACAGTGAAAAATGCCAATTGCTTGATCGTGTCATGTGAGTTTAACTTGCTCAAGCCAGATATCAGCATTAATCCTGCCTCTAATTTAAAGAAACTTATCGAGGTACATTTAATATTTCTGTTTGCTAGATTTTGTGTGCCTATAATGTAGCCTGTAATTTAATCTATCACTGAGATTATTGGGCTGCTAAGAGATTAATACAATGTTATCAATAGGGCTGGGCAATACAATTATCTAGATGTTTATCGAAAAAAAGAGAGATGTCCTAAACATTTGAGAAATGTTTTTATATTTAGCCAATGCTCTACATCTAGAACAGGGGTGTTCATTACATCAATCACGATAGCAAGACAACCACTGGTTGGTTGATCTAGATGAAATATTAAAGATTGACTTTTTATTTCCTGTCATCTATAGCTGCACGCTGTTTGATTGGCAGGCCAGCTAATGTTTGTGCGTTAATGCATAATTATAATTCCGACAATGCCCGTCTTGATGAGGCATTAATGTAAATGCAGTCATTTGTGTCTAAAGTTAATTTAAACAGTGGGACAAAAAGCGTATTTGCATCGAAATGTTGGACTTGAAGTGTACATATAACCGAACTGAGCACCGTCTAGTAGGCTATGACATATAAAGGCTATTAATCAAACAACCTTAACAAGGAAATGAGAAAACCACTCACTACTTTTGGCTGAATAACTTGAATAGCTTTAGAAGTATTAATGTAATTGAATAAAAAGTGACATATTTAATAAAATGTTTTAACTATTATTATTTTTTATAATACTGACCCCTGATGTAGAGAGTGTGTTAATTGCTCTAATAAATTACCATGAAAGTAGAGATGATAAAATAATTTATAATTATGCTTAGCCTTTATAAAGACAGAAAAGTATCAACATACAATAACTAAATCATTGTGGAACATTGTATCTCAAAAGGAGGACAATGTGGCCCCCCATGTGCTACTTAAATAATTAACACAAAAATAAAATAATTCCCTTATTTACTCACCCTCATGCCATCAGTCTATGATTTTCTTTCTTCAGAACACAAATTACATGTACATTTACATTTATGCATTTGGCAGACACTTTTATCCAAAGCGATTTACAGTGCACTTATTACAGGGACAATCCCCCCGGAGCAACCTGGAGTGCCTTGCTCAAGGGCCCAACAGTGGCATCTTGGTGGTGCTGGGGCTTGAACCCCCAACCTTCTGGTCAGTAACCCTGAGCCTCAACCACTGAGCCACCACAGCCACAGAAATTAATATTTTTAGAAGAATATTTCAGCTCTGTAGGAATTTTGCCGCTCTAAAAAGCACATAAAAGCAGCATAAACATAATACATACAACTCCAGAATTGATATGACAGGTGTGGGTGAGAAACAGATCAATATTTAAGTCAATTTTTGCTAGAAATTCTCCTCTCTGCCCAGTAGGTGGCGATATGCATGAAGAATGTGAATCACCAAAAACACAAGAAGAGAAAGTTAAAGTGGAGATTGACTGGGCAGGGAGGAGAATTAATAGTAAAAAAGGAATTAAATATTGATCTGTTTCTCACCACATCTATCAGGTAGCTTCTGAAGACATGGATTAAACCACTGTAGGCACATGGATTAGTCTACTTTTACGCTGATTTATGTGATTTGTGGAGCTTCAATATTTTAGCACTGATTCACATTCATTGTATGGACCAAAAGAGCTGAGATATTCTTCTAAAAATCTTAATTTGTGTTCTGCTGAAGGAAGAAAGTAATACACATCCAGGATGGCATGAGGGTGAGTATATGACAGAATTTTCATTTTTGGGTGAATTATTCCTTTTTAAGCATGATGCATCCCCTGTACCAAACAACTTTTCCCATGCCTGCTCTACCTCCTCTATTGTGCAGGACATGACATGCCAAGTGATCCTACTTATTTAGGATTTTTTTGCATTCCTTGCATTGTTTGAACATGTTTTATGCACAACAATAACGCTCTGTCTGCATTAAGGGAAATTTAGACCCTACACAAACTGATTTTATTGTAATTGTTTCATACATTACGGTTTAAAATGGTGATCAGTGTATTGAAAATTACTTTTTAATCTTTTAATTTCTGGTCTCCCTTTTATTTTTTGGAATCAGATTCATGTAGTGTTTATCATAGATAATTGATGTATTTTAAATGTTGGCATACAGTGTTCATTATAATGGGGCATAGGTTTTGCAACTCGGTACTAAATACTCTCTACTCATGAGTACTTTTAAATGAGCTACTCTTTTACTCTTACTCAAGTAGTTTTTAGAACAGCTACTTTTACTCTACTCACACTGCATTTTTTGGAAATTAACATTACTTCTACTTGAGTATGATTTTTCAGTACTCTTTCCTCCCCTGGCACTTACAGTGGGCGACTGTGGCTCAGTTGGTAGAGCGGGATGGTGGTTCGAATCCCGGCCCACATGACTCAACATGCCGAAGTGTCCTCTGAAGCCCAAGTTGCTCCCAATGGCAGGCTAGCACCTTGCATGGCAGCTCTGCCACCATTGGTGTATGAATATGTGTGTGTGAATGGGTGAATGAGTCACAGTGTAAAGCGCTTTGAATACCCTTAAGTTAAAAAGGCGCTATATAAGTGCAGACCATTTACAGTAGACATTTGAGCTGTACCTGGTGCACCATTTTCCCAAGCTTCTTTGTCTTCTGTGACATTTTTCCAGTTCATTAATTAATGGTGTAGTGTTAATTATGCTCCGTCAGACTGTGCTCAAATATCTAGTAGTATGAATGAATGATCAACACCACAAAGAAAAAGTGAATGAACGTACAACGCAACTGTGTTTACTTCTTAGCGGAAGTAATTCCCACATTTCGTGCAAAGCATCACGGGGTGTAGGAATAAGGTGGATAAGAGAAGACACGGACAATTTTGTGACAGTTAGGTGACAGTTTACAGCTTTCCTCATTCATATGTATGCAATCTGCAAACGGTGACTTACTGTCGTAGCACAGTAGTTGACCGTTAAGCTCTCTCCAATGTTAAAAATGCAGAGGTTGTTATTAAATCTTCCCACTGACCTGGAACAAATGATCAGATACTGGAAACACTTTACATATTATATACATTTCAGAGTGCACTGTATTATTAAAGATGTTTATTTGTGTTTTATGCGTTTCGTGTTCATATATTGAAAGCTAGCAGCGATTCAAAGTCTCTCCTGCAGATGTATAGATCAGGCCTCTGTTATAGGGATAGCCTTGATATGACATGATTTGATATGCCTTGTGCTGTTTATTATGGTCTGTAATGTTTCCCTTATAAAAATTCAGATAAACAGAAAGGAACACAATGAAAGCTAAAATATTTTTTTATTTTCAGTGATGTGATTCAGGGTGTAAAATGCTTATGTGATTTATTGATGCTTAATGTTTATGCTTGTAATAGGTACTCGATTTTTGTAAATGGTGTTTTATATGTATACATTTTTAAGATGTGCAAATGGTAATTGATTGCCATTATTTGGCAGGACACTGGCGACAGCCTTGTCATTCCGGAGTAGTTCAGGGAGGAGCAGAAGACCTCAAGGATTTGGTAGAAGCAGCTGGTTGCTGGGGCAACAGCAGGAGCACTTTCAGTACAAGCACCACTTCTCTGGACTGACTGAATGTTCTGATTCTAATTGTAATACATTAAAGGAATATTTAACCCAACGTTTTTTTTTTATATAAATCTCTTAACGTTAAATACGTCTCATTTTAGGGATAGGGTTTCGGTTGGGTTGTCATGCCAGCCATGAATTGTTCCGATATGGCTGAATGTGTTTCTGAAGAATAAGAAGCATCTGTCATCAGAGGAAATAAAGCTGCGTTCACACAGCAACTCAATGTGGCCCAAATCTGATTTTCTTTTCACTCACATGTGACACAGATCTGCTAATTGGATGATCATGTGAATAGTCAAAAGCGCATTGAATCTGGCATTTTTAAATCTGGGCCACTTTCATATGAGAAAAATTAAAAAGGATATGTATCTGAACTCTACAAAACAAACTCTTTGTACCGTGTTTGCTAATGTCACTCATGCAACTCTATCAAAATGCGATTGCATGGTGATGAAGTTCCACCAAATGAATTTATTTAAAATGACTTTATCCATCTAGTCTTCCATCACTTGATATTATATTAGATAGTCATTAAGTGACCTTTTTGGTTTAAAAAAAAATAAAATAATTGCTAAAAACAAAAGGTGAATTAATGAATTGTCTGGGTTTGTCATTTGCTTGTTGCTCAGGTAATGTTATACACATGCGGGTCAGTCAATGAGCACCGTTTTTGTAGACCAGTGTCTGATATGGGATACATGGAAGAAATCATGGCTGGCTGTTAATTCAAAATTTCTACAATGGCATTTGAAACTGAAAACTATTGATTTTAAATGATGCTGGATCCAAGCGTTAGGTGTCAGTTACTGAGTGCACCTTTAAAGGTAATGTAAATGGTAAAATTTCTGCACTTATTTAGCGCTTTTTCTAACGTTAGAGGTTACTAAAAGCTCTTTACACTGTGTCCCAATCACCCATTCACACATACACACACCAATGATGGCAGAGCTGCCATGCAAGGCGCTAGCCTGCCATTGGGAGCAACTTGGGATTCAGTGTCTTGCCCAAGGACACTTCGGCCTGTGGAGTTGTTTGGGCCAGGAATCGAACCACCAACCTTGCGATTAACAGCCGACCTGCTCTACCACATGAGCCATAGGTGACCCTAATGTAAATTTCTATGGTGAATATACTGGACATTTTTAGTTTCACTCAACTCTGAAATATTTCATGAGCTAGATATTGCTCTTGTGTGTTATAAAACTTGCTTGCAAATCATATGTCTGATCACTTCGGATAAAAGGGCCCGCTAAATAAATGGCTGTGGCCGAAATGCTAATTATTTTTGAGCGAATCAATTCGGAGTCCGTTTTTTTCCAATGCATTGATCGAAATGGTTCAAAAACATGTTTAAATGATTAATAACAAAATCAGTCTGAATTAAATGGTCTTTAAAAATATGTATTTAATAATTGCACATTACTGAAAAAAGCTAATGGGAAAAGTCATTGGTCAAAAAGGGTGGGAAATACAAATTAACCAAATCATTGAAATGAACCAACAAACCAACTGATACAGATTGAATGTTCAGTTCCTTTTAATATACTAAATGTAATAATAGATAAACCAATATGTGAACAAGGAATAAATATAACTATAAAAGTGATTGATGATTTTCATACGTAATATATGGCTCCATTTTAGGTTCAGAAGAGCCAACAGTGCAAATATGTGACTGTGCAAAAAAAAAAAAAAACTCCTTGGCATTATTCCATATGCAGGCATCAATCTTGCCATTTATGAGGTACTTACAAGAAGTCAGTGACAGTACCTATAATTAAATATCTTGTAATGGAATTGGATTGCCATTTTATCCTTGTGTAATCGACTCCATCGGGCTCTTGTTCCATATCTCTGCCGGTCGCCGTATTGATTCTCTGTAATGTAGTACACCTCTATAATGCTGTGTCACTGAATCACAGAGGAATATATAAGAATGCGTTTGAGATATTATTAATGATGGTGCCCACTTGAAGAGACACCATTGGTGTTTATCACAGTCATAGACAGTGGTGCATTTCACCCATCACAAAAATCACATTAAAATCTACTTAGTCTCATCAAATGCTCGACGTGGGATTACAAATGGTACAATGAGCCTATAAATAGCAGTCTGATTCTAATTGTCATCAATGACACAATATAGTCTAATACACCATATATATGATTAGGCCTGCTGGTATATTTTTAATAAACATCATGCTGTGTCACTCAATCTCTCTTAGGTCTCTGCATTTAAACCGATCCACATACATTTTAAAACGTTTTGTGATCATTTTTGAAAGTCTCCATTTTTAGTGCCGTTCCAGTGTGAATGAGAGCTGTAAACATAGCAAAATTAAGGCGTTGTGAAACTAAAACATTAGTGTGGATGTCTACAACAGACTCTTTGGCAACATCCACACTAATCTGTTTTAAAGGTGCAGTCATTATTTTTTTTAATATGACATTTTGGACTTAAACTGACACCAAGTGGTGTGGATGAAGCATAATTCAAACGCAATAGTTTTCAGTTACCGGTGTCATTGTAGAAATTCACTAATCAACCATAATAAATTTAATCCATGAGTGAAAGTGCTCAATAACAATACGGTTAATGAGAATAAGAGAGTAGTATTCGGCTGGTCATGTGATTCTAACATGGCACCCTCCATGTGCGAACCTTCTCCATGTAGATTAAAACAGCCTTTATAAGGTTACTGATGTGACTACAGACATGAGTCTTTATCTCATGATTTTATACAAAGTAAAACTTTTTAAATAAGTAAAAAATTACAGAGTGCACCTTTAAGGCAACATCCACACTAATATTTTCATTTGAAAACACATTAATTTCGCTACATTTACAAATCTCTTCCACACTGGAATGGCACTGAAATCTGAGAGCATAAATTGGAAAACGATGAAGTGATGAAACCGAAAATGGAGTTTGAAACTTGAACGGATTTGTACGTTTTGAACCTCCTTTTTCAGTTTCCTAACGTAAACGTTCAGCAAAGTATGTGGTTATGGAGAGCACACACGAAAGTCTACGTTTTAGACTAGGAGTCCAGTGTGGATGAAAGATATAGAAATCAATGAAATTTGAAACAAAAATGTATTAGTGTGGACATGGCCTTTAAAACACTAAGCTCTTTGAATAGGATCCGATACGTAGCCTAATATACAGTGGGTACGGAAAGTATTCAGACCCCCTTAAATTTTTCACTCTTTGTTATATTGCAGCCATTTGCTAAAATCATCTAAGTTCATTTTTTTTTTCCTCATTATTGTACACACAGCACCCCATATTGACAGAAAAACACAGAATTGTTGACATTTTTGCACATTTATTAAAAAAGAAAAACTGAAATATCACATGGTCCTAAGTATTCAGACCCTTTGCTGTGACACTCATATATTTAACTCAGGTGCTGTCCATTTCTTCAGATCATCCTTGAGAAGGTTCTACACCTTCAATTGAGTCCAGCTGTGTTTGATTATACTGATTGGACTTGATTAGGAAAGCCACACACCTGTCTATATAAGACCTTACAGCTCACAGTGCATGTCAGAGCAAATGAGAATCATGAGGTCAAAGGAACTGCCTGAAGAGCTCAGAGACAGAATTGTGGCAAGGCACAGATCTGGCCAAGGTTACAAAAAAAATGTCTGCTGCCCTTAAGGTTCATAAGAGCACAGTGGCCTCCATAATCCTTAAATGGAAGACATTTGGGACGACCAGAACCCTTCCTAGAGCTGGCCGTCCGGCCAAACTGAGCTATCGGGGGAGAAGAGCCTTGGTGAGAGAGGTAAAGAAGAACCCAAAGATCACTGTGGCTGAGCTCCAGAGATGCAGTCGGGAGATGGGAGAAAGTTGTAGTAAGTCAACCATCACTGCAGCCATCCACCAGTCGGGGCTTTATGGCAGAGTGGCCCGACGGAAGCCTCTCCTCAGTGCAAGACACATGAAAAAACACCTGAAGGACTCCAAGATGGTGATAAATAAGATTCTCTGGTCTGATGAGACCAAGACAGAACTTTTTGGCCTTAATTCTAAGCGGTATGTGTGGAGAAAACCAGGCACTGCTCATCACCTGTCCAATACAGTCTCAACAGTGAAGCATGGTGGAGGCAGCATCATGCTGTGGGGGTGTTTTTCAGCTGCAGGGACAGGACGACTGGTTGCAATCGAGGGAAAGACAAATGCGGCCAAGTACAGGGACGAAAACCTTCTCCAGAGTGCTCTGGACCTCAGACTGGGCCGAAGGTTCACCTTCCAACAAGACAATGACCCTAAGCACACCGCTAAAATAACGAAGGAGTGGCTTCACAACAACTCTGTGACTGTTCTTGAATGGCCCAGCCAGAGCCCTGACTTAAACCCAATTGAGCATCTCTGGAGAGACCTGAAAATGGCTGTCCACCAACGTTTACCATCCAACCTGACAGAACTGGAGAGGATCTGCAAGGAGGAATGGCAGAGGATACCCAAATCCAGATGTGAAAAACTTGTTGCATCTTTCCCAAAAAGACTCATGGCTGTATTAGATCAAAAGGGTGCTTCTACTAAATACTGAACAAAGAGTCTGAATACTTAGGACCATGTGATATTTCAGTTTTTCTTTTTTAATAAATGTGCAAAAATGTCAACAATTCTGTGTTTTTCTGTCAATATTGGGTGCTGTGTGTACAATAATGAGGACAAAAAATGAACTTAAATGATTTTAGCAAATGGCTGCAATATAACAAAGAGTGAAAAATTTAAGGGGGTCTGAATACTTTCCGTACCCACTACAGGCCAATATCACTGATATCAATACAAATACCTCTTCTTCATTTTAAATATTATATATAAAATGCATATTTCTTTTGTTCAATATTTGTAGGCCTAAACATTTAGACTTCTGTTTTGTTGTATCATTTAATAACAACAATTACGGATTCTACATTTTTTACCAACTTTTAGCAAACCACTGTAATGTCAAATTTTTTATTTGTCATAATATCGTTTTTTCGGTGTTTAAATGAGTGCTGCCTGTGACTGCCTGAGTGCTAAATGGGACTGCGTCAGATTCGTGAGCGGAAAGAACTAGTTCCTCTTCTACACAACTATTTGTTATAATTAATAAATATGTATATATAGTCCTAAAAAAAGTGCTTGACGTGGTCTTCAGCCGTTGTAGCTCATCCGCCTCAAGGTTCGACATGTTGTGCACTCTGAGATGCTATTCGGCTTACTACAATTGTACAGAGTGGTTATCTGAGTTGCCGTTGCCTTTCTGTCAGCTCGTATCAATCTGGCTATTTTCCGTTGACCTCTCTCATCAACAAGGCGTTTCCATCTGCAGAACTGCCGCTCACTAGATGTTTTCAGTTTTTGGCTCCATTCTGAGTAAACCCTAGAGACGGTTGTTCGTGAAAATTCCAGGAGATCAGCAGTTACAGAAATACTCAAACCAGCCCGTCTGGCACCAACAATCTCATCATGGTCGAAATAACTAAGATCACATTTCCTGCCAATTTTGATGTGAAAAATTAACCGAAGCTCGTATGTGCATGATTATATGCATTGCACTGCTGCCACACGATTGGCTTATTAGATAATCGCATGAATAAGCAGGGTGTACAAGAGTTCCTAGTAAAGTGCTCAATAATTGTATATGTTATATAATAATTTTTTCCCCTCTTCAAAGCTTATTATATGCATTATTGTCACAGTAATCATGCTAAATAATAAAATCTTTCGAATCAATATTTTTGTGAGAATCGAACCTCGATACAACATCAGTATTGTATGTATAAGTACTTTAGGATCAATCCACCGGTCCGCATTTCTCACTACGCCAGACTCTGCTGGCTTGCGGAACCATCTTTATGGTAGATAGCCAGCTATCCCCTAGCACTGGAGCGCACCCATATGCAGGCACAAGGCAGGCTCTGTGTTCCCTGAGAGAATCCCCTTTCAGGCACTGAGACAGTCTGTACATCTAAATGGAGGACAAATCTGCCACCGTCCAGCGAGTGTGCGTCTGCAGGCTTTACACTGCTGTCACTCAAGAAGAAATTAAATGAATGGAGTTATAACGAGGCACTGAGCTGGCAGACACTAGATGTTAAGATGTTTTGTTCTAATTCTAAGCAGCTTACGGTTCTTGTTTTCCATTTGATTGATTGTAGAAGTGCATTAGTAGAACGGTTATCCTGATTATTAATTATATATTTTAAAGAATACTTTTACAATATTACAACATTTGAATTACTTTAAAGGAACTGTTCACCTAAAAATAGAAGTTTTGTCATTACATTAAGCATGTATGACTTTCTTCCATAGAAAAATGGAGAAGTTTAGCATAACGTAATCTTTTCCATACAATTAGGTATTTCTTCAACTTGTACACATTTTTTATTTATATTTGTCTACTAAAAACATCCAACAGTGTAAGTACATGCACCACAGTGGATTTATGTAAGGTTTTCTGTAAAAAAAAAAAAAAGTAATGAAAACTCCCACCCCAGTGTCATTTCCAGCACATCTCAAATTCAGTGAACAAAAACCTTGATTCTAAACGTCTAAAGACAACAAAAAAAAATCTTGGTGTCATTTTGGAGGCAGACCTTAATTTCAGTAGACGCATCAAAGCAATAAAAAAAGAAAATCCTCTAAAAAAATATAGTCAGATTTAGAGAAACTTGTTCATGCATTTATCACCAGTAGGGTCGACTACTGCAATGGACTCCTCACCAGCCTTCCCAAAAAGTCCATTAGACTGCAGCTCATTCAGAATACTGCTGCCAGGATTCTCACCTGAACCAAAAAAGACTGAGCATATAACTCCAGTACTTAGGTCTTTACACTGGCTTCCAGTCACATTTAGAATAGATTTTAAGGCACCATTACACGTTTATAAGTCAGTCAATGGCCTAGGACATAAATACATTGCAGATATGCATGTTAAATATAAACCTAACAGACCTCTCAGATCATTAGAATCAAGTCAGTCAGAAATACCAAAAGGTTTACTCGGAACAAGGTGAGACTGCGTTGAGCTTTATGCCACACACAGCTGGAACCAGCTTCCAGGAGAGGTTAGATATGCCCCAGCATTAGCCACATTTAACTCCGGACTGAAAACACTTCTGTTCAGCTGTGCATTTATTCACTGAGCATTGTGCTGCGCGGATTGATTGCAATGAATCATTTTGCTTTTGCCTTTCATTTTAATAATTCCATTACTTTTATTTGACTATTATTATATTTTGATAACCTAATTGTTATGAATAAAAAGTTATCATCTGTGTTGTCAGAGAAGATTAACAACAATTAACAATTTTAGCATTAGCAATTTTAACAGGCTGTATGTGCTGCACACTTCAGAGTGCTTTGCTTTTATCTCACACACACACACACACAAGCACGTGTGAGGATCATGATGAGGTGTTTTCACTGTATGAGCGGCCGGCTTCACACATTCATTTTGAAGCATTTTATAGCTAATGCCATTTTTATGACTAGATTCTTTGATACATCTGTGTTTTCTGCATTCTACATGTGGCAACCGTGGTATAAACAGACTAAGATAATTGAATTATCAAAAAATTCATTCACATCAAGGTATGAAGGCTGAATAACCACTACAAACTCTGTGTGAATGTTAAAAATCAGTTGTCTGACCCTCATTAGTTGTCTAAAGTTTATAACTCAAACGTTTTTGTGGTTAACACAACCGCAATGTTGGAATGGAAAAATGTTATTTTGTATTATATCAATACTTACAAAGTCGATGCCAGCAGATGAGCAGAGAAAGTTTGTGAAAGGGATTCATCCATGACACTTAACCGTTGAAATCGTTTCACAATGTGCAGCCGCCAGCAGTGACAAATCGATATGAATTTATGTATTTGACTCCTATTCAGAGTCCTGATCATTACCATGTTTTTGAGTATGTACACTGTGCAAAAATGTTTTGTTAGCAAACAGTACAAACAAACAGATCTATTATCCTAAAATAATTACCAGGACAAATTATTTTCCAGGAGATTTAGGTATTTTTAAAATTTTCCAAGACTTTTCCATGACTGGAAAACTGCATTGCAAAATTCCAGGATCGTGTGGATCTCGTCTTGGACACACAGACAAACAAACTTTAGCTCCAAACATGTAGTGAAATGATGCTGAACTTCTTTGATAATGAACTACTCAATCACTGGCGAGTGAAATCTGAACATTTACCAGCCAGTGGCAAATCGTATTTTTAGTTGCAAAACACGAAATGTGGTCTTCTATGGGAGTGATTTACTAACATTGTAGAGAGGTGCGCTTATAGTGAAAGATCGATCTTGGGATTTAAGAATCGATAGAGAGAATTTAAAAGAAGATCACGATGCATCAGAAATTGTTTATTTTTAAACAGTCCTACTAAAAGACAATGTCAGGACTGAAAATTTGCTTTAAAATGGAGCACAACAGAGAACCAATAGTGTAAAGTAACCCTGTAGCAATACTGCTTTTAAAGAAAAGAAATGAGAACTATTCTAATAAAGATCTTTATTCAGTTTTAAATAGGCCAACAAACCCTAAAAATACATACAGTTCAAATAAAATGACAAATCAGCCGAATCTCCTTGTGTGCATCTCAGCCTCATGGGATACGGTTGTAAATTGTCCACAAAACACTTTTGACAATCTTGAAAATATGGATGACTTGCAGGTGTGAAATAAAATATTTATTTTTGTTGGAATTTTCCTTTTCCGATTTGCTTATCACGAGAGTCTGTCGGTAAGAGCTCGAATTCAAATTCCAAAGTGAGAGGGACACCAGCCTTCTCCAGCCTCCAGGGAGCGAAAAGGACAGTTTCAAATATGACATCACATTGCAGGATGTGCCATAATTTTACTGAGCAATAATGCAAAAGAAAAAAACACAATCATTCAATAGTCCACAAGTCACCCTACATCCCAGATGAAAGATTTAACGCTTTAGTAATGACAAAGAATAATCATACATCCTCTGTGAATAATAAGAATAATTAAAAAAAAAAAAGAACAGATTAAATAAGATTCACTTGAGAGGACAACACAGGAATATCAGCAATGAAAATATATATTTTTTTTTAAACTCAGCTCAACAGAAAAGTCTAAACATCCACTCACCAACCCACCCAATTAACTTGGATTATATCCATTTTCTGGTAAGGTCCTATATGGACTATGAAATACATAATTACAACAATTTAAAGTGACACTATAAGTTAAATAATGAGTGGCTTTTAAGCACATTTCAGAATTAGGCCTCAACATTGAAATATCTTTTCCCTTAATTTTTACAATGCCAAAAGTTTATCAACGTGCCATACTCGCATTTTTATCAGGGCTTCCTCAAAGTAACTTCCAAATAATAAAGGGGGAAAACAAAATTAGATTTAGAAAACCTTGACCCCAAACTCCATTAGCTTTATATTGCTTGACTGTTCAGACCTGCTGAAGGCCAAAAAAAGAAACTGCATGTGGGTGATCCAAGTGATTAAAAGCAATACCAAAGATCACAGATATAATCTGCAGTATTCAGAATAAAGCTTCTTTTAATTAATCACTCGAACCTTAAAATGTACAGTTCACACAAAAATGTCCCCACCCATTGGACTTACTCCAATGGAAAACAAAAGGGAGAATGTTCAACTTCAGTCTCCATTCACTTTCATTGTACGAAAAAAAACGATGCAATGAAAGTGAATGGTGACCAAGGCTGAAAGCAAGACAAAAAGTAGTAAGGCGTACAGGTTTGAAACAACATGAGGGCGAGTAAATGACAGAATTTTCTTTTTTGGGTGCACTGTCACACTCATTCTTTTTAGAAAGAGACGTTCACAGAGCTATCTGAAAGCAAGAAGCCAAAAAAGAAGAGGTGATTGAATAGAAGCTGAAGGCCAGCACAATCATGACACGGGCCAAACATAATGCTAATAAAACAAAAACAAACCTTAACATCATCATATTAGTCCTTTAGAGAAAGAAAATGGCCATCTGAGTGAATGTAAATGCAGGGCGAATACCTTAACATTTCAACTTTTAAAGTGATGCTGATGAAGACCACAATGGGAATGTCATCATGATTCCTCATTTCCTGAGTCATCCTCATCATAGCAACAGTCCTCGTCATCCTCATCCTCCAAGTCCTCATCGTCATAGTAATCATCGTATAACAGATCGGACCCCTCGTCTGGCGCGGGGGCACGTGTGCGCACGCAGTACTCTGCCAGGGTGGTGGGAACTTTAACGCCATCCCGTTCCGCCTCTGCTTTAGTTGCCAGGACCTGCTTCCTAAAACACAAACATAAAAGTTGTATTGAGCTAAATACTTACATAAGCTAATTTTCAGAATAATAATGGATTGTTCAAATCTCATTTTTAACATAATATTCTAATATATAGAGGCACGAAAAGGTATGTGAATCCTTTGGAATTACCTGCATTCATATATAAATTTGTCTAAAAATTGGATTGGATCTTAATCTAAATTACAATATAAACAGACACAATCTGTTTTAACTAATCATACAAATTATTGTATTGTTCTTGTACATATTGAATACATCATTCAAACATTCACAGTGTAGAATGAAAAAGTATGTGAAGCCCTAGGCTTCTGACATCAACAAAAGCAAATTAAGAGTCAGGAGTTGCCAAAAATGGCATCCAATTAATGAAACGAGATTTGAGGTGTGGGTTACTGCTACTTTGACTTATAAAAAGCACTCAAGAGATTTCAGAAGACCTACGATCAAGAATTGTTGCTTTGCATAAATCTGGAAAGGGTTACAAAGTTATCTCAAAGAGCTTAGATCTACCCACATTAGACAAATTGTCTAAACAGTCGATTTAGTACTGTGGCTACTCTCCCTAGAAGTGGCCGTCTAACCGAGATGACTCAAAGGGTACCCTGCAGAATGCTCAATGAGATAAAAAAAAAAAGAAACCTGGAGTGACAGCTAGAGACTTGAAGTAATCACTGGAACCGGTTAACATGTTCATGAGTCTACTATACGGAAAACATTAAACAGACACTGTGTCCATTGCGGTACACTACGAAGGAAGCCGCTGCTTTCCAACACAAACATTGCTGCGCACCTTAAGTTTGACAAAGACCACCTTGACACTCCCCCAAAGCCACTGGTAAAATGTTTTGTGGAATGATGAATCTACAGTTGAATTGTTTGGGAAGAATACAAAGCACACTACTTATGGAGTAAAATGGGCACCGCATACCAAAATGAAAACATCATCATTAATCATTAAACATTACATTAATTAAATAAACGAAGTCTAACAGCAATGACAAAGTTTATAAATTCAAAACACTGAGACATCAAGTTCATTTTAAGTGCATAAAACAATAGCAGCAATTCGAAAATTAATAACCATAAAATCAACATAAAACGATATTGCCTAGGTCAAAGCTTCATCTAAAAACACTGAAACACTTTTAACCCTTAATGCTTACTGATAGTCCATCACCTATTCCAAAGCTGAGGTGCAATATATTATCTTTAGAAAAGAAAGAATATTCTAAAAGAGAAGAATAGTTTAAAACAGGACAACTGTGTCAAGTATCATGCAGTGGACTCCATTGCATCAACAGAAACAGTCGAGCGATGGGATTTGTTCCATATTTGCTGCACATTTTGCAAATGAAATATTTTGTACCCTGCAGGAAGCAAACTTAAGAGATGGCATCCACTAGATCCTTTGAAGCGATTAAGTTCAAAATGTGAGCTGCACACCATTGGTGAGGTAGTAAGAAATTATATATGATTTCTTACTACCTCACCAATTTTTTAAACATATTTACTTCATTTTAAGTGCATAAAACAATAGAAACATTACATGAACAAACAGTAATAAACCCGAAATCAACAGCAACGATATTGCTAGGTCAACTAACAGCTTAAAACTGACACTTAATTTGAACCCTTCCTACTAATCACCTATTCCTTAGATGAGGTGCTTATCTTACTGTTGTAACATAAAAGGAGCACATGCACAAAACGTTCATCTTTGAGGGAACTGCGTTTTTATTTTAACCTTCTAGATACAGCTTGTCTTTTCAAAAGGAATGTATATTTCTATGACAAGCTACCTGCATCTACAACCTTACATTACAATCAGGGCATTAAGCATTGTGGTGTTAAACCAAGTGAAGAGTGATAATCTTTAATAAAACAATAATAGAGTTATTTGGGATCAACATGAAATACCCAGGGGACTCTTGGGGGGATTTGATTAACAGAAGTATAATTTCTAAAATGTGAACAAAACATCTCTTTTGTGACTCCAATTAAGATTTTTTGCCTTTCAGAATCATGGTTATATTAAAACTTACCATCTGCAGAATTAGATATACCTGGATATAAATTATTTAGACGGGATAGATCTCAGGGGAGATGTGGTGAAGAAATGGTGTACATGAAAGATCATATTCAATGCAGCCAGATTCAATTGTTTACTGTTGATTTGAGTGTATTGGACATCTCACATGTTATGTGTTCTTGCTGTGATATATCGCCCACCTTCCTCTAACAATAGTTTTTATGATGAATTTAAAAAGCTACTTAAAAGAATGTGATTTTACAAAAAAAATTATACTTTGGGCAACATCAACATAAATTGGGTAGACAAGACAAATAGGAACTCTTTGAAAAAATTACAGATAATGTGGATCTAACACAACTAATTAAAGGACCTAGAATAACAGCATCCGCTCAACCACAGATTGATTTAATTTTTAGCAATAGGCCAGAAAGAGTAGAGAAAACGTACAACCTTTTTATTGGATTATCTGTCCAGAATTTGAAATTATTAACCAGAAAGCTCTCAAATAAAAGATTTAAGATAATAAATAAAACCTCAGAGTACCTTAAAATTCCTAAAAGTGAAGTTGGGAATTTTCAAACTGCAATAAACCAAACAAATTGAAATTAATTAAAATTTGGGATGGGTGTAGATGAAGACAGCAGCATATTTATTAGCATAATTCAGAGTAAAGCCCAACATTTGATAAAGATGTTACCAGGAAAGAAACGCCAAATGAACTCTCTACACTGGTTGAACACAGAACTGACGAAGGAGAGGGACCACGTGCTAAAAAAAAGTCTAGTCTAAATTGCACATCGATAAACAGACATTTCCAATGCTACACAATAAGGTTACTAAAGAATTGAGAAAGGCCAAAGCAGATATTTTATTAGTATTATTTGTAAGGCTGGAGGAAACACTAAACAAATTTGAGAGCATAATAAGCTAATCGGTGTCAATCATAATGCATCATCAAAACGGTTACAATTAAAACTGAATGGTAATGAAGATTAAATCAATGATGATAAGGGTGGTACTAACCATAGAATACTTATAAACTATCTTCCTTTAATTATTCAGCCAATTAACTTAAATGGATTGAACAACATTTAAATGCAACACAATATGTGAAGGTTCATAATCATAAATCCACAGTTCTTAACACCACTACCGGTGTCCCACAAGGATCTATACTCGGACCACTTTTATTTAGTTTTTACATTAATGATTTGCTTTGTTTGTCCTGATCCAGGTATATGTGGATGATACAGTAATTAATGCACAAGAATGCACAAAGGAGCAAGCTGCTTCTAAACTTAAGTGCAATGAGCCATATTAAAACATGGCCAAATCGATCAGGTCTCAAGCTAAAGGTAACCAAAACTGTTGGTATGTTTTTTTCAAAATGGCCATACACTACTCAGAGCAAGACAATGATATCTGGGCAAAAGTTGCAAGTTGTGACAGTATCTGGGTGTCTGGATTGATTCTAAACTTTCCTTTAAAAATATGCCAACGAGATGAGTTTTAATTCAAATAATTTTAGATTAATCGGCTAATGACTGAGCTATGAAATGGCTATGATATATATATATATATATGAACGCCTTGATTATTCCACATTTCACATATTGTCTGACAAGCTTGGCACAGGCCAAGATATCAACAATGAAACCCCTTGAAATTTTATATAAACTAGGGATGTGCACGAGTAGTTGAATATTCATTCTGCAATAATTATTCGAATAGTAAAAAATTAGAATTTCGCAAAGTTTTGCTTTGCTGGCCATATACACAGTTAAATCCAGAACACACAAACTAAAACTGGCAGTTATAACAGAATGCACTAGGTGGCACTGTTGATTGGGGACACAAGTTGATCATTTGTTGAGCAAACGGTTCTGTCACTCAGTACGTTCAGATGGCCACCACAAAAGTGGGTTCTTGCGAGAATGTGGCTTACTCTGAGAAAGCAAGGTTCCTAAAATGTACTAGATAAGCGGTGTAAAATTTACTCTCGTATATGTGCAGCTCGTCAGAAAGCAGGATCTCTGTTGCAACGTAATCCCCGTGACACTTCTGTAAACAACAAACATGGCATCCGAGAAAGACAACGCTAGCTGAGGTAAGAGACATTCCATCATTTAAACTGGCGTATACAGGAGTATAGTTTTCTGAGCACGTCGATATGCTTGTTTTCTCAACAACATGACATGAGATACAATATAACAATATGCGCAGTGTGTTTATAGTCGTCCTGTGCATTAACTGCATCAGTCTACTTCATTGGAGGTATCTTTTTCTTTGCTTTGCATCAGCTTAAATGCTTTCATTCTATTCTTTTTATTTCACAAAAAACAGTACATGATATAAGCTTGTTTCGAATATAATTAGAAGCTTGTTTTTTTTTTTTTTTTAATGGTGATGCAACTTTTGACTGAAAACATAATTTTACAACGTCTCTCTCATTAATTACCTTCATTTAAATAAGAGAATAGTCGAATATTCGTTTTTTTTATGAGCTTAAATATTTGAATACCAAATTATTGATGAATGGCCATCCCTAATATAAATATACCCTCAAAGTTCTAGATCAGAAACCTAACAGCATTCACAGCTGTCAAAATTTAAATAAACAGACTTCACCACTTGATAAATGTATCATGCAAGAACAAGCACTCAGGTTACTAGAGGTACCACAAGAGGAAACTGCATCATTCCCATTCAAAGAAGTGCTTTCAGTCAGTCAGCATTCTCTGTAACAGCATCTAAAGAATGAATTTAATGCCAATGCATATTAGAGAAAACAATACTTACCGCTCTTTCACTGAACCGCTGAAGCTGTGGCTTGTTAACAATAAAATATGTGAGCATTAGAGTGCTAGCTGTCTACTGACCTTTTCTGCAACCTTTCTGTTGCTTGTTCTGTCTCCTCGTAATTGATCTTTGTCTTTTTTTTTTTTTTTTTTTTTTTTAGGTAGTGTTGCTACTTATTCATGGATGTGTTGCATTGTTTGTTTGGTGGATGGGCATTGTACTGGTTTGGGTATTAGTTTGTATGTATTATCTGTATGTGATATTTGTGATAAAGTTATTTTATTTTAGGTTACTTTAAGAACTGGCCAAGGACAACAGATGAAATTTAGCCTATAGGGCTTATTCTGGCTTATTTACTGTCATTTTTCTGTTGATTAATGAGTGCTGTCCTTGTTAAGTAAATAAAAAGTAAAATAAAAAGTACTTGATTTTTGTAATATGATTATGTAATCCAGATAACATGTAATCCATTACTACCCAGCACTCTGTGTGTGACTGACTGACTGACACACACACACAAATGATTTTTTGCAAAACTGTAGCAGAAACATGAAATTCAAGTGAATTAATATTAAAACAAGCAATTAGAAACTATAACAAACATTTTTAAGCATTACATGTTAGCATGAATCTAGTGTGGCAAAAATTGCTTACAAACACTGTTTTTACAAATAATATACAATCTTTCAACTAGTGTCATTAAGACCATCTAACAAAAAAGTAAAAAAAAAGGTAAATCTGGATGCTTGCTTGATATCCACATTATTTAGTTACATGGAGCAAACTCTCCCTCAAATGCTTTAACAAAAGTACAAGTTTCAAATTGTATGAGTACATGTAACCGATTAACAGAGTACTCGTTCAGCTTTAAATATTCAACTAGTAAGAACACTAGAATATTGCAATTAGATTTTTCTATGTGCCTTTTCCTTTCGTGGTATGGAAACTGCTTCTCTCATGTAAATCTTGCCTTTACAACTCAATGCATTGGTCGATGCATGTTTTTGTTAAAGGAATAGTTCACCAAAAAAGACAATTCTGTTTGTATAGCTTTAGAAGACTATGTGTGAGTGCAAATGTTTTTTGTTAGTTTTGAAATCTAGAGGTGGTTTAAGCACAGTGCTCATTTGTAAATAAGAAATAGAAGGTTGACCTTAACTTCTAAAGTAATCAATTACTCGTTTTCTTGTGTGTTCCAAGTACTCTACTACAAAATGACTCTAAATGTCCATCCTTATTTTATTTTATCCCCTTTTCTCCCCAATTTGGTATACCCAATTTCCAATGCGCTCTAAGTCCTTGTGGTCCGGAGGACGAATCTCAGTTGGCTCCACATCTGAGACCATCCATCCACACATCTTATCACGTGGCTTGTCGAAGCGTTACCGCGGAGACATAGCGGGTGTGGAGGCTTCATGCGATTCCCTGTGGCATCCATGCACAACTCGCCACTCCCCCCCCCCCCCCCGAGAGCAAGAACCACGTTATGGTGACCATGAGGAGGTTACCCCATGTGACTCTACCCTCCCTAGCAACCGGGCCAATTTGGTTGCTTGGAAGACCTGGCTGGAGTCACTCAGCATGCCCTGGATTCGAACTCGCAACCCAGAGGTGGTAGTCAGCATCTTTACTCGCTAAGCTACAACCACCCAGAATGCTTACCCCATACACTTCAATTAGTAAATTACAGTAAAAATATCGTCATAATCAACAGTGTTACATATAGACATTAAGTTAAGCTAAGAATATTATTTTAAGCTTCCCTTTCATGCAGTTAAAATCTACCATGATAATATTTCTATGCAAACATGTCTCTATAATATAAGCTATCGTTTCCCTTTCTATTACATCTAGACTATTCTCTCTCAGGCAGTGGGACATATTGACATTTTATGCCATTATTTCTCCATATAAGTTGTAGCTCTGGGGTTTCTGCAAGCTCAGGCTGAGAAAAACAATTTATGTCCTCAAGGGGAATCAGATGATGCAAGCATTCAAATCTTCTAAACTCAGATGGTTGAAAACACAAGCAAATTTCAACATGCAATGAAGGTGTGACACACATTGCCAAGATGAGAACCAGATGTTTTAGTGACTCATTCAACCACAGGAGGGCACCGTTAATCCAGAAAATAAATCAAAAACTGTCAAAAGCTTTCTTCATCAGATTAAGTCCCCTACATGCCCTCTGATTGTGCCACCAAAATGCTAGAATTAAGATACAAAAACCTTTTTTTAAAAGGCTAAACCTTAAAGGGGCCACATACTACACTTCAGTAGTAAATGCTCTTACACCAAGTTTAGTTCCCTATCGATTCATTCACTCAACATTGCATTTGAACGCTATGGGGAAAATCCCTTTTCCACAACCTAGTTGAAGCACTTATATCAGCATTTTGTGATTGGCAATGACGTTTGACAGAATTTCTTCCTTCAAAACCGTCAGTCTCATCTTGACTATGATGGATCATCTCATCTTGATCAGCCTGCTAATCGAATTTGCCTTGCGTTTCACACACTGTGCACAACTGCTTCCCAATGGTGAGCGGTGAACTATCCCGTTAAGAGAACGTGTGGCTTGTGCTCACAGGACATGTCAGATTGGGTGCTTAACATGATCGAACACGGGAATACAATCCAATTTGCCCACGGACGTCCATTCAAATGTTAACTCAGAAACAAATCTTAATCGCACACCTGCCCACAGAACCATTTGCGTCAATATATCTAAAAGATGCATACTTTCATATCCGAATTGTACCGCATCTCAGGCTGTTCTTGAGATTCGTGTTCAAAGGGACAACATATCAATTCAAAGTCCTTCCCTACCGATAGTCTGTGTCCCACGCGCACGTTCACGAAATGTGTCAATGTGGCGGTCGCCCCTTTGAAGATAAACGCATGCGCATTCTGAATTACTTCGACGCTAAGCATGGGCAAACGGTATATCCCTACAGAATGTATGCCTTCGCAGAAAATGTTCGCAAGGTTTTATAACCTAGAAGTGGCGTCCATCACTTCACGAGTCCTCTGTCTAGAGAACTACTATTCCTTCATCCAATGGGTGAGCCCAAGCTCCTTATTCGGTTGGGCAACCCGTTATAATTTTAATACAGCCGCCTAGGTAGGCTTGTATCGAATGAATGCCCATTAGAAACAAAAGCACTTCCAATAGAATAAAACCTCCCTCCATACCTCTGTTTAATTATGGCTAATTATTCTGTGTATTATAGAACTCACCATGTGGGGTTATTCATTTTCATACACACTTGAAGACATACAAGTCACTGCCTCTAGGGCCGTGACCTCATATACACATTCTCCTAAGTGTTTCTACCCTGGTAAATCTAGGGTATGATGCTACGTAGTGTGTGATGGGACTCCATTACCCATAGCATTCAAATGCAATGTCGAGTGAACTGAATCGATAGGAAACATCACCCTTCATCTCAGGGAACTGAGGTTACGCGAGTAACCGGAGACGTTTTTCCAGATTTTTCGCCCTTTCTCTGACCCTCACAATTTAACGGGCTTTTTTTCTACTGTACCTTTAAGACTTCTATATGTAAATGATCTCTGCTATAATTGGCTAACCTCTATACATGTGATACGTATAGCAACACCCCAACCAAGTTGACATATGCAGGAAAGGTGAAGATATGTAATTGTGGGTGGTCAAATGATATGTTCATTCTTGCAACGTCACCCATCACTATGTTTATATGCACATTTATAATCAAGCTATAGCAGGTTATTGCGTAGTCAATCTACAGTCAAAAAAAATTCCTACTCCGTGCAAGATATTAATTAAATGAGATCTCTCATCGGTCTCTGTAACAGCACTAGACTCAGCAAACAAAAATGTGTACACAGGCTCTAACGCTATCTGCCTGTCAATCGTTTTGCATGTTTTCATAGTATTGTAGTTGCAGCAAATTGAGGCTTAATTATATATCCCTTTTTGCTCATAAATGTTGTCAGCTGAGGGCACTATTTTGCTGCCGTTGTTTTTGACAACCGTTTCTGATCTGTGTAGGTCTTAATAAATGTGTCCTCCTGCACATTTGGTATTTTTGGAGTGTAGGGTTTTGGAAAGAAGGGGCATGGCTAATCCAATGGCTCATTTTATGGAATTTCCAGAATGGCTAAATCACTTACAGCACCTTCAACAGTAAGTTTTAATAAATGCTCTCTGTGGACTGTGGGAGTTTTGCATGATGAGCATTACAGTCAATATTTTATTTCAAAAGATTAAGAAATGTTTTTCCATTATATGAACCCTTAAACAGAGTACACAATAACATTGTCATTGATGTATTTAAAATCATTACTTACCTAATGATCTCTGCATATTCCCGGTCTTTTCCTTTACTGTCTCTCCATTTGCGGTACATGACAGAAGCATCCACGTTAGCTGGTGAAAACGTGTTGGGTTCATTGAGGAGAGAGATGACACTCAACAGGATAGTTCTGAAACACACACACGTTATAATAACATTACCATTAAGATGGGTTTCCCAGAGCTACTTTGTGTTGCGTTTTACAAAAGATTTCAAGAGATTTAATGCAAGAGTGCATTTGGACTGCCAACAGCCACACCAGAAAGACTCACTGGTACACACACATGCGCACTGGGGATGCACAATATATCTACAACCATACTAGTAATGGCCATTACAGTTTTGTTTTTTGTTTTTTTTTAGATATCGGTTATATTGGTCTGATTAGGCTAATTTTGGAAATGGATCAGGATTTTATTTTTTTTATTCAATCAATACATTATTTTCTATGCCAGGTAAGTAAACCGTTATCCATATTTTACTGCAAATTTTAAGTTTATTTCATGCCAGAATTCACTTAAAAGTTGCACTCAGTAACATTCATCTTTATGTTATCTTGGACTTACACTGAAACCTAGCAGCTTGGATGCAGCATCATTTAAACAAATAGTTTTCCGTTTCAGATGCCCTTGTAGAAATTTACTATTCAGTCAGCCATGATTACTTTAATAATTGAGTTAAAGTTAAATCACATGAATGTTACTGAGATTAAGCGAGTAGTATTCGGCTGGTCATGTGATTCTAACATGGCAGCCCCCATGTGCGGACCCTCTGCATTTAGAATAAAACAGCTTTTATAAGGTTAATGATATGACTGGAGTTTTCTTTATAATGCGAGTGGTCCGGATTTCCTACAAATATTGCAAAATTCAATTCATGTCTTTAGGAGTTAAACTTTTTTAATGAGGAAACAATTACTGAGTGCACCTTTAAAGCTAAAAGTGTGTAACTTTTTTGGTGTTAAAATACTTCTATTTCACCTTAATATGCTGAGACAATTATAAGCAAGCCATTTATAGGTCAATTTATTTGGCGCTATGAAAATGAGACAACAAGAACTCGACCAATGGCGTGTTTTGGGGGCGGGTCTAGCTGTTTGATCAACAGCAGTCAGAGGTCATAAATTAAAAATCATGTTTATTTTTGCTATTCCATTTGGTGGTGCAGAAATTATACCTTTCAGCTTTAATGTGAATGGTCCGTTCAGAAAAGATTATAAAATCTGCCAAAATATTGATTATCAGATGTTAAAGGAATTATCTTTTCAGGGATTGGCCATAATTAATTTCAATGCATCCCTAATCTGCACATTAATTTGACCCTCACTGTTTTAAATGTTACAATCCAACAAAATGTTACACTGGCAGCCAACAGTTTGGAATAATGTACAGATTTTGCTGTATTGGAAGGAAATTGTACACTAGTCTTCAAAGACAAAAGGACAACTGGCTCTAACAAGGACAGAAAGAGATGTGGAAGGCCCAGATGCAAAACTAAACAAGAGGATGTACATCAGAGTCTAGTTTATGAACAAGATGCCTCATGTCCTCAGCTGACAGCTTCATTGAATTATATTGGCTCAACATCAGTTTCAAATACAACAGTAAAGTGAAGACTCAGGCTGCTTTATGGGATGAATTGCAAAGAAAATCCACTTTTGAAACAGAAAAACAAAAAGAAAAGGTTAGAGTGGGCAAAGAAACACAGACATTGGACAACAGATCATTGGAAAAGAGTGTTATGGATCTTAACCCCATTGATCTTTTGTGGGATCAGTTAGACTGTAAGGTGCGTGAGAAGTGCCCGAAAAGACAGCCACATATATGGCAAGTGCTACAGGAAGTGTGGGGTGAAATGTCACCCGAGTATCTGGACAAACTGACAGCTAGAATGCCAAAGATCTGCAAAGATGTTATTGCTGCATATGGAGGATTTTTATGATGAAAGCCATCATTGTAGATCACAAAAAAACAGCAGGCAACAGTTCAGCAAGGAAATACTGTATGTGTTGACACTTTAAATCGTGCCTTATTCAGTCTTGGGTTAAAAAATGCTAAACTATGCATGTACAGCAAACAGGTGTTCTTCAACAACAGAAATGATTAACATGAGCTTCTTGGAAGACACAAACAAAACTCGTCGCCTGAAGCCTCAAAGCCCAGTGAAACGGGACACCAGACTAATGGGAACAGAGTTCAGACACAGGGGAGGAAAAACACAAATACACAGAGATCTCCACTGAGATGCTTTCCATGAAAGCAAGCAACTGGAAACCCCTCAACAACAGAACCAGTCTGGATGCTCTTCCATTAAACAGACCATTACAGTTCTGTTAGGGGAAAATATATAAATTACTCTGTGACAGCTAATAGGTCAAATGTAGTCTATTGATCCCTGAAGGGAAATACATTTGCACACAGCACACAAAGCATATGAGAAATGTCACAATTATGAACATGGACAAAGTTAGATTTTCTCTAAACGATTATGTTTGAGTGTGCATACTACTGTATGACTGAAATTAAGGCTAGGGTATCCTTTGTTTTTCAGTGTGACATTACGTCTTGTGCAAGGTTGAGCACTTTAGGCTTTCAGTCTTTCAAAGTATACTTTTTTGACTGCAAGCCCATATGGACATTTTAGACGCATGTGCCTACAACTGCTTTCTGACACTCTTTAGAGGTCAACTAGTAGTGAATTTGGCTGACACGATAACTAGGCAAATAGCCTATATTTTTTTTATCGTTTTTCCCTTACTGTGAAAAGCACAGGCATAGATGCTACAAATAAAATCCCAGATGCAACCAAAATCCCAATTATAACCAGAAAAAAGAAGATTGCATAACATGGTTATGGACCAAACTGACTATAAACAAGCCTAAAATACACTCATTTTGAAAATGTTTCCAGCTCACACAAACACTAAGGAAACAAAACATGCACTCTTACAAACATTTACAATGTATTCAAATAAAAACACTATAAACAGCGTCATATAAGCTAATAAATAATGTATGAGCGGTAATCCATCAAAAGTAGATCATCATTCATCAAGAGTATATCACTGATTGCTTGTTACAATTGTCAGGTATTCCAGCATATATATATATATATATACACACACACACACACCTAAAGGATTATTACGAACACCATACTAATACTGTGTTTGACCTGCCTTAATTCTACGTGGCATTGATTCAACAAGGTGCTGAAAGCATTCTTTACAAATGTTGGGCCATATTGATAGGCTAGCATCTTGCAGTTGATGGAGATTTGTGGGATGCACATCCAGGGCACGAAGCTTCCGTTCCACCACATCCCAAAGATGCTCTATTGGGTTGAGATCTGGTGACTGTGGGGGCCATTTTAGTACAGTGGACTCATTGTCATGTTCAAGAAACCAATTTGAAATGATTCGAGCTTTGTGACATGGTGCATTATCCTGCTGGAAGTAGCCATCAGAGGATGGACATGGTCAAAAACAATGCTCAGGTAGGCCGTGGCATTTAAACGATGCCCAATTGGCAATAAGGGGCCTAAAGTGTGCCAAGAAAACATCCCCCACGCCATTACTACACCACCACCACCAGCCTGCACAGTGGTAACAAGGCATGATGGATCCATGTTCTCATTTTGTTTACGCCATATTCTGACTCTACCATCTGAATGTCTCAACAGAAATCGAGACTCATCAGACCAGGCAACATTTTTCCAGTCTTCAACTGTCCAATTTTGGTGAGCTCTTGCAAATTGTAGCCTCATTTTCCTATTTGTAGTGGAGATGAGTGGTACCCGGTGGGGTCTTCTGCTGTTGTAGCCCATCCGCCTCAAGGTTGTGCGTGTTGTGGCTTCACAAATGCTTTGCTGCATACCTCGGTTGTAACGAGAGGTTATTTCAGGCAAAGTTGCTCTTCTATCAGCTTGAATCAGTCGGCCCATTCTCCTCTGACCTCTAGCATCAACAAGGCATTTTCACCCACAGGACTGCCGCATACTGGATGTTTTTCCCTTTTCACACCATTCTTTGTAAACCCTAGAAATGGTTGTAGCGTGAAAATCCCAGTAACTGAGCAGATTGTGAAATACTCAGACCGGCCCGTCTGGCACCAACAACCATGCCACGCTCAAAATTGCTTAAATCACCTTTCTTTCCCATTCTGACATTCAGTTTGGAGTTCAGGAGATTGTCTTGACCAGGACCACACCCCTAAATGCATTGAAGCAACTGCCATGTGATTGGTTGATTAGATAATTGCATTAATGAGAAATTGAACAGGTGTTCCTAATAATCCTTTAGGTGAGTGTGTGTAATATATATATACATACATATATATATATATATATATATATATATATATATATATATATATATATATATATTGCATCTTTTAGATGTTTGATACGTTTAAATTCATGTTTATGCATTTTTCTACATGTTTGAATATTATAATATAGTTTTGGTTTAACACACGTTGTTTTTTGCACATTGTTAGCAACTTAAATGTTATTTTCATTTACTTAAATTGTAAGTCGTTTTAGTCAGGAGAACAACTGACTAAAATGAATTATGAGATGACAAAATGTTTAATAAATTTAAGGGAATTTTTTTGTCACAGACTAAAACAAAAACATTTGTAAACAATATGACTGGATCCAATGCAGAACCTGTTGCTGGCATCGACTAATACTTAGTTGCAAGTAAACAATATATCTATGAGCACAGCTGTATTTTTGTTTTGCAATTTAAGTCCTATACGATTTTGGAATTACCTGCACCTAAATGTATTGCAAAAAAACTGACTATGGTTGGTCGCTTTTCATCTTCTGGTCTAAGTGGGCAGCTCTCGCCCAAATTAAACTTAAAATTGGACCAGACTTTCTGCTGCTAGTCTAAAGTCTGGGTAGAGTGAGATTACTTCATACCTGAGATTCTGTGTTGGGTTCCACCTCTCTGAGGGCAGTTCTCCGCTCTGTGGATCATCTACTGGAGGATGAAGAATGGAGATACACACGTCACCGTTCTGTGAAAGCACACAAACAGATTCATCAATCAAAACAACGTGCCGTTTCATGCAAAGCAATCTTTCAAGCAAAACAATGTTCTCATTAAACCATGTTGCCCTCATGCCATCAGACAAGGCGAAACCAACTCGTCAACACTGAAGGACGGTCTTGACAGAATGCAAAAATCATGCAAGGACTGTGGAAACACTTCAAAATTGCTGCATTTATATCCAATAGAGGAAACAAACTGGCACATAATTCACCTTCCGTATGTATGTATATGTGTGTGTATTTTTTATGTTTGTTTACAAAGTAAAAGTCTTCAGCTTAATGTATACATAATACACACACACACACACACAAATATATACACACACACACACACACACACACACACACACACACACACACACGCTTCAGGTAAGGTTTTCCACTAGATATTGGAACTTGTCTGTAGTGATTTTTGCCCATTCCATAAAATTATGTTCATAACAGTGGCGAATTCTCAGGGCCAGCAATGCCTTCTCTGCTGGCCAAACATGCCTAATAAATAAATATTTTTTTCATCCCTTTATTTTCCATTCACCTTTCCATTCATGCATTTTCAATAGCTTTTCACTCCTAATTCCTCTAAAAATGAAGAGGGAAAAACTCTATCAAAATGTATTCATTGATGCTTTCAAGCAAAGCGCGACGGCTGTTTCACAAATCGCTTGCTGAAGCAGCGCTTGAGTCTGAGCTCCTCCCAGTCAGGCCTTCAGAATTTCTACAGAATCCCTCAACAGGGCAAGTGAACAGGCATCTAAAGTCAGATTCATCAGCCAATCAGATTGATTTATTTGTTCTTGGTGGGTGTGGTCTTTAGGATATGTCCCATTCGAGGCCTTCTAGCTGGCCTTGAGTGACGCAATCATGCTTAACTGATTTATGTAATTCGAAAGAGCTGTCATCACTGCCGCTATCGCCATTGAGAAACAGATCCTTATGTATTAAAAAACCTGAGATGTCCTGCATGACATGTGATTGCTTAATTTATTAAATAGGGAAGGAGGGCTGATTTTCACTTCAAATAAAGTGCTTTTTGCATTGTAATAGCAAGATCAGGAGTTATCGAGGTGTAAATTAAGCTGATTGAGCATTCAGTGTTGGTTCAAGCTTTGAAGAGTAATCGTGTACCCTGAAGAAAACAACATTTATGGCAAGCAACATTTAAATAGCAAATATTATTAGATTGCTTTTTCCAGGTATTATAGACCTCCTTGGTAGATTCATATGAAAAAGCATGATTTTTGAATTTCAGTTCGGGAGATGTTAATTTCACAATATAATCATGCAGCTGTTCAAATTAGGCTTACTTGAGCATTCAGTGTCGATTCACGTATTGGCTTTAGTGAGTGGACATGTTTTTAAAAGGTCAATTGGTATTATTAGTTGGCTGCAATGTAATGTATGATGTCCATAGGCATAGGGTGTCTTCATTATGAAACTGTATTTTCTTGATGACATGAATCGCACTGAAGGCCTAGACTTAAAATGCACAGGATGCCACTGGTTCATAAAATATTTCAAATTTTAAAGACATTTTGAATAACTACAGAACAGTTACCCTCAACCTCACACCCATAATATTTTATGATAGCAACCATCTACAGTTCAACACCATTCATGTTAAACTTTAACCCGGTTTCAACTGCCCCCTGTTTTAATTGCCCCAGGATTCCCCTTTGGATTTGTGAAACTGCTTTTGATATCACTACCCGTTTATCATTTCAAACCATCAAATGACCTAATATTTTCCTGGCAACAAACAGGTCTGAACTGCAGTTTGGTGAACAACACCCGTCTGTCTATGCTGGCGAGTTTTACAGATTTCTTGCTAATTTTCAAGAGTTCAAATAATACATTGATTTTTACATCAGACCATTCAGAGGCGACAAACAAGACAGGAAGTTTCTGTGTGTGTTGGGTGCATTAGCAAAGGGCTATACAGAACAAGAAATAAGGAAGTCAAGCACAACAGAAAAGCCACATCCTTCAGTACAGAGAGACTGGCTAAAATACCTCATAGATGTTGGGGTGCCACATCTTGGTGAGGAATCTGAAAGTGGGCGGAGAATAAGGGTAATCGATCGGGAACTTAATGCGAGCCTGCAACACAAAAGCAAACAAACAACAATTAGAAAGTGAGGCATCAATTATCAGCTCCATGCATTTTTCTGTTTATTTTGAATTTTAGGCTGAGCATGGCTGGGCAATATTTGAAATAATTACAATATAATCAGTATGATATTATTCTTTTAATTGGGCCATTAAAGTTGTAGTGTGTAACTTGATTTACTGTTAAATACTGTAGTTGTCTCTGCTTAATAAGCTGGGAAATTATAAAGTAAACCATTAATAGGTTGATTTTTCTCAAAAACTGTAAACAGTGGCTCTTCAGCGCTGTAAAAATTGCTGTATGTTTTGAGGGGACCATCCAGTCAGACACAGCAACATTAGATTTACAAACGGCGTAGGTGTCCGAAAAAGCGATTTAAAAGCAATGTTTACTATTGCAATTCTGTATGGTGTGGCTTGTAGTGCTGAAATCACACACAGCTTTAACCTATTGCCTTAAGGAACTGCACTCTCCTTTTGGCCGTAGGGTAATTTTTTACCATTTTAAAACTTTCATCAGTGTACAACAGCCTTAAAATGTTTTTATTGTTGTTCTAATGAAAGGAAAAAACACATATACACACACACACACACACACACACGTAAATAATTTTAATGGAGAAGCCATTTAACATTTCTTTTTTAAAAGTTTGACATTTTATAATCTCACCTATTGAACAACAATTTCAGATTTATTCTGCTTGTAAAAAATCAATTGAGTATATTTAAGAGTTACAATTTTAGTACAAAATATTTTGTATTGAGAGACTTTGCACATCTATTGCAACAAATCCATTTCGTCCCACTAATGTCAAACAATTTGTTGCAGTTTCTGATAGGGCTTTACGATGGTCCTGTAACAGTTCTTTCTGCCATCTGAAGGTCTTTTACCATTGGGGAGACTTTAGCCCCATTGTAACCCCATCATATATTTTTTCAGCAAATTTGTTTACTAACATACTACCTGTTCAACACTGTAAAAAATCACTGTGTTTGTGTGTGGACATTTGTATGTGTGCACAAATTTGAGAGGAAAGTGCAATTTGTGGGAGATTTTTTATTTTATTCTGTTTTGGTGGTCTTAGCAATGTGTATTTCCTTTCCTGCATGTTAACAATTTACAGCCACCCATACCGAACACGTTACATTTGAAAATGTTTTACTTGAATAATCATGTTGTTGACCAGGCTGGCAAAAACCAACCCAGCCAAACTCTCAAAGTCCACTTATTAAAATCACAGAGCTGTAAACCAGAACAACACAAAGAGATTCCTTATATACGACGGCTTTGGAGGATTCTGTCTCCAGGGTGAGCCCAGGACAGCTCTTAATAGGATTGGAGACGCATCAAATTGCAGGAGAATAGTGCAGATGGGACGAAGGAGAAAATCTAAGTCAAAACTCACAAACGGACACCAGGCTGGGAAACCAGGAGGTGGGACAAATCATCTTTTGGCATGAAAACAACTAGGTTAAACTGCCATTACGCAAGAGATGTGACCTCCATCTCAATCCAATACAAGCCTAATTATTTTCAAATCTCGTGACAAATATTAAGCAACTGCCCTTGAAACATGACACTATTGCAGGAAGGAGGCATGAATGAAATGGGAATTACTCTACATGAAAGAAATTGTTTGTGACACAAAAAGAGAGAATGTATAAGCCGATCTAATCCATGGAGAGGGACAATATTAAACTCCAAACATAAAAAAAAAAAAAAAAAAGCATCAAAAGTAATGCAATCTGCAATTCGGCCCTCATAATTGCGTCGCCTTTGATGCGCAAAGGCATTTAGCACTGCAGACTTCATAAAGTAAAGCTTTATTAAAACATTAACACACAAATAAGTTTAATAGGTCTACTAACAGTGCATGTTCATGCACCACAGGAGATTTGTGTTATTGTTGTCATCTCTTCTGGAAATCATGGAAATTCCCACCATAGTATACACAACTTTGTAAGGGGCAAAAATTGGTGTGGTGGAAATTACACCACAATTGCTGTACGGTAGTAATTTTTGATAAATTGATAGAAATAACTTATGCAATAAATATTTAAATGGTTTGTTTATTCAACACTTTGTTTGGATTATCATAGAAAATCTATCTACAACACATCTGAAAAGTAAATTATTTTTTTAAATGGCCTGGTAATTTTTTTTAAGTCAATTTAAATATGACATTCATATAATACAAATATGTTTTAAAAATATATACTATTAGTTTAATAAAGATCAACTCCTGGGACTTGAAAGTTCCTGTAGTCGAAGAAGGTAAATCACTGGCACTCCAGCAACAGCGAGAGAGGAGTAGACTATTTTATTCATATGAAATTCCGCACCTGCATTCCAATCTACACCTTGATGTTATCCTTCCTCATGACCATGTGCTGAATGGGAGGCTAAACAAAAAAGTTCAAATGTGACAAGACTGCAGTATACCCAATAGACTCGTGCAGTGCGTGCAAGTCATTCGCACATCACGAGATGGCAGCGCTTCACTTTTGGTTAATCGCCAGAATCAATGCGCACACTTTGTCAAGCTGCGCAGATGACAGCATACATTCCGTGCATCATTTGTTTGTTTTTGCTTTCACAACAACACGTCATTTAATAAGGTAAACACCACTTTTATTCCATGAGATTTCCAACCCAGGAAACAGGTACAAATTCCTTAAACCAGTCACATTCAAAATTACATTAAAATATTATACAAGAAAACAAAACCACATCATGGGGTTCAGAAATCTATTAAAAATATAAATTAAACCTGGAAATAAAGTTTTAGGATTTTGCAGTTACGATTCACCGAAAAGGGCTAGTTGATCGGCTTGTGATGCGCAAATGGCATGCACCTGCAGTGTGATTCTAGTCACATTATAATAGCATTTAGTCTCCCATTCAGCTGATGAAAACTCACTGCGTGATCATGAAGAATTACATGAAGATGCAGATTGGAATGCAGGTGCGAAAAACATCAGATAGGTAAAATCTCTCGCTGTTGCTTGCGTACTAGTGATTGCCCCTTTGTGTGTGATTTTGAAAAATTGATGACATGATAATAAGAAAAATTTAAGATTCCACACACTTTCGTGATCAGAAATCAAATAAGCTAATTTGTGACATTAACAGTTAACTCATTTTGTGCAAAAGGACAGGTTTTCTTTCACAAGGTGCCCTGTTAAAATACCTGTCAATAAGGTTGCTGACCCCTGGTGCACCCTCATTTAAGGAGTGGTGCTCAGAGATGGGTGGCCTATAAAGAAGGGTCATTTAGAAGACTGGGGAACATGTTGGTGGAGAAATGGTGTCTATAATCATGTACGACCACTGGGATGTTGTTGGGGCCAGGGGTGATCGTGGGGGTTAATTGTTGATTCTGTGTGTGTGTGTGTGTGTATATATATATATATATATATATATATATATATATATATATATATATATATATATATATACACACACACGTTTTGTTTTTTTGTGTTCAATATGTGAATAAAGAAAGAAAATTGTTAATCAGAAAAAAGGTTGACCCCTGCTCCAGACAGAACTGGTGTAACGAAATCAGGTTTGTAGGCCTCCTTGCCCTGCACATGCTTTTTTATTTCTGCCCACAAATTTTCAGACTGAGGTTAGGGCTTTGTGATGGCCACTCAATATCTTGACTTTCAACTTTTGGAGGTATGTTTGGGGTCATTGTCCATTTGGAAGACTAATTTATGACCGAGCTTTAACTTCATGGCTGATGTATTGAGATGTTGCTTCAATATACCCACATAAATTTCCTTCTTATGATGCCATCTATTTTATGAAGTGCACTAATTCCTCCTGCAGCAAAGCACCCCCACAACATGATGCTGCCACCCCCATGCTTCACAGTTCGGATGGTGTTCATCAGTTAGCCTCCAAATATAACAATGGTTATATAACGGCCAAAAAGTAAAATTTTTTCCAGAGGAAAATCTCCAAAAAGTTAAATCTTTGTTCCCATGTGCACTTGCAAACTGTAGTCTTGCTTTTTTTATTGGAACATTGGCTCTTTCCTTGCTGAGAAAACGTTCAAGTTATGTCGATATGGGACTATTTTCACTGTGGATATAGATACTTGTCTACCGGTTTCCTCCAGCATCCTCACAAGGTCCTTTGCTGTGGCTCTAGAATTAATTTGCACTTTTTGCAAACTACTTTCATCTCTAGGAGACAGAATCCGTCTCCTTCCTGAGCGGTAAGATGGCTGCGTGGTCCCATGATGTTTATACCGGTGCACTATTGTTTTACAAATGAACGTGGTAGCTTCAGGTGTTTGAAAATTGCTCCAAAGGATGAATCAGACTTGGAGGTCCACAATTTTTTTTCTGAGGTCTTGGCTGAATTCTTTACATTTTCTCATGATGTCAAGCAAAGAGGTATGGAGTTTGAAGGTTGGACTTAAAATACATCCACATGTACACCTCCTATCAGAAGCTAATTGTCTAAAGGCTTGACATAATTTTCTGGAATTTTCCAAGCTGCTCAAAGGCATGGTTAACTTAGTGCATGTAAACTTCTGACCCACTGGATTTGTTATATAGTCAATTAATAGTGAAACAATCTGTCTTTAAACAATTGTTGGAAAAATTACTGTCATGCACAAAGTCCTAAACTACTTGCCAAAACTATAGTTTGATAATATTAAATCTGTGGAGTGGTTAAAAAAATTTGTTTTACTATTAAGTCATTAAGTGTATGTAAACTAGGGAAACTTCTGACTTCAACAGTATATATAAATGGCTTAGCACACAAGTCATATGGACTACTTTAATGCGTTTTTTTTTTTGTTTTGTTTTTTTGTCAGATTTGGAGCTTATCAGCATCTGTCCCCTTTCACTTACATTGTATGGAAAAGACCTGCATCAAGAGTCAGCCATAGAAGAAAGTGTTCCATAGAAGAAAGTAATTCTGTTGAATGACAACTCTACCAAATAAGTTAGGTGGCATAATATTCATCATAATGTTACACAGTGGCTCAGCAAGTTTCAGCTTCTTGGCTAATTAACAGTTCTTGAAAATGCCAACCAGAGCGGTTTAAAATGTATATTCCCCTGAACAGGCAAACTGTGTGAATCATATCCTCCTCCCCCCAAAAGACAACAAGTCACTGTAACGCAAATACACACACTTCACTGGTTTATCCTGAAACGGGGCAAGAGTCAAGTTCTGACATTAATCAGGTCTCAAAACAAGCTCACATCCTGACACACCAGTGCAACGTGACGCTACTGTATCTGCCAAACCCAGTGTGTGTGAGCTCTGTGTAAACAAAGGCAAGAAAAGTCACTGACCTACTTCAAAATCTCACCACAACAGTGTATTCTCTTCCTTTATAATTCAGAGAGGAACCAACTTGAAGTAGGCTGAATAATTCAAAGAGGTGTCTGATTTTATTAAGGTTATTAATTATAACCCATTTGGACTGGTGTGAATTCTTCAGGAACTGGTTACTCTGCTCTTGTCGAATGGGACGAGAATTCATTACATTATTATTATTTTTAATGATTAATGTTTCATAATAACAGTTAGTGGTGCAAGTCAAAGTGCAAAAATAAAAGCATTCAGATTACATGTGATGCCTTTCAAAATCTGATAGTAAATGTGGCTTCTAATAATTAAGAAGGTCATGAATTATGAATATGGAAGTTTTTAAGTCTAACCGCTAACCAGACTTGACAGATCTACTGCAGAATTGGAAATATCCCAAACAGTTAGTCATAACGACATTTATATGCCAATAGTGTGTAAAAATTAGTCACTCATGAGAATCAGTCATGAGAAAAGCTTACAACAAGCTTAAAGTCTTTTAGGTGTGAGATTCAGATTAAAAGCTGTATCAAGACTATGGGCTTTATATTGTTCAGATATTATGGTATTTAAATGTAACTGTTAATGTTGTGCATAAAATCATGTAAATTGCTTTGCCCTCCATTCACCAACATCACAATGAGGAACAAAGAAACCAAACAAATGAGTTCCCATATCAACCCATTAATACCAAACAAAGACCCCCAAAATCATCACATCAACCTCGGATGGAAAACCAAGGTATAATATGATTAAATCAGGCTTTAAATCAAATATTTAAGTTATGAAAATATATCCAAAGAAAACACTCACACATACATATAAAGAGATGCACTTACCCAGTGCTGGATCCAGCTCTAAATATAGACCATCAGCCATCTGTCCCTAAAAATAATAGACATTTACGTCCTGATAATCCTTCCAAACCACCCTCACCCCCTTACCTTGAAATACCCCCCTTCATAATGAGTGTTTGGAGGTCCAAAAATCGCCACTTCCCAGTTGTAGAGATCCGCTTCATCCACTAAAGTGATCTTGAAGCCTTCCACTGGTTCCTCCTGTAGACTCTTCATCTCCAACATTAAAGCTTTCTGGGAACTGGCAACCTGAGCACTGCTTTGCTGGGCCATTTCTGATGTTCTTCTACCCAGATATACTAAACAAAGTAGGTTTTGTAGTTAAATAAGACCTAAAAGTTGACCAGATGTGACGAGGTAACGAGAGCTGCTTCCCTTTCTTTGTTTGGAGTTGCTAGCTTAGCGAGGAAGTGGAAAATATGTTAAAAAAGGGACTGTGTTCGGTTAATTAAAGGTGTTTTTTCGTCGTCCATGAAAGTAAAAAAGGTGGTCTGGTTGATTATAAATGGAGTTTTGTCTGTCAGAAAATAAAAAAAATCGCGCTCCGTGTTTGTTTTTTTTTTTCGTAGCTGAGGGCTAGCCGTAAAAATACACTTCGAATCAACACTAATCCTCTCTAATGTAAGGTTTTCGTTAAATTTGCGTAAATTCAGGAGCTAGATGTTTAAAAATCAAGTCTACGCTTCAATTGCAAGCTGTTCAGTCGAGAAGCGAAAACAAGTATATGTGCTGGAGAGATTGGCGACTTATGTGTCGATGTCCTGGATGCGTCTTTCCTCAATTCCAATGGGTCGGCGGTGCATACTGGGTAATGTAGTTTTTTTATGACACAAAAATATATGAACAAAAATACATTCCATTTAGCTGACAGCTCAACATTCTAGTTGATTGGCCAATACTAAGCTAAATGATTACTCCTACTAACTATAGTTGTATTTAGAAATTGTATCTAACATTTAAGCACAAAAATGTATGATGAAACCAAGTATTTTGTGTTTAATTGCTTGGTTGTGTTATCTTTTATGGAGATTCTGGATTTTTTCTTGTCTTTTTTTGTTGTTGTTGGTTTCTTTATTTTATTTGTAAAAATTTTTTTTTTTTTTTGCACTATTAATCTAAATCTGTTTTTGTGATTGTCTTCAGAACAGTTCTACTTAGCAGTCATTGAGTCTGTCCTCTGAACTTTAGTAACTGTCTGGTTTGGTTCAGCTATGAAACAAGGCATCAGAAGACTGCAAAGGACAGTTCGGACTGCTGAGTGGATTATTGGTTGCCCCTGCCCTCGCTGACATTATATATCAGTTTCTGTGAGGACATGTCATTCCTTCAAGGACTTATTTAACATAAAACAACAACAAACCACGGTTTACAGCAAAACTCAGACAGCTTCATCAGGCCAAAGAGGATGCTTACAGAAGTGTGGATAAAATCTTGTACAATCAGTCCAAATACAGACTGGCAAAGGAGATTAGAGTGGATAAAATAAACTATTCTGAAAAGCTGAAAAAAATGTCTTTGGCTAATGACCCTGCATCAGTGTTGAGAGGCCTGAAAGACTTTACTAACTACAAGACACCATCCCCCGACACTGTAGGTAATCAACAACTGGCTAATGACCTGAATGTTTTTTACTGTAGATTTTAAAAGACTGGTCTCACACCCTACACCCACTCCAACCTCCACAGCACACAAACATTTACTCCTCCTGCCACCATCCTACTCCCCTCTCCTACTACTCAAAATGCACTTAAGATCTGAGAAGATGATGTGTGCTGGGTCTTCCGGAAACAGAAAACAAGAAAAGCACAGGGCCCAGATGGTGTTTCACCCCCTTGTCTAAAGTCATGTGCTGACCAGCTCGTCTTCACACAGAAATTGACCTTCAGCAAATGCAAAATCAGCACCGGTGCCCCCCAGGGATGTGTGCTCTCCCCACTACTATTCTCCCTCAACCCAAATAACAGCAATACCAAGGACCCTCTGTTAAGCTCCTGAAGTTCGCAGATGACACCACTCTCATCTGCACACTTCCTCTTCAAACTGTTGCTCTCTGTCCAGCGCTACAGAGCACTGAGCACACAAATTCCCAGGTGTAGGAACAGTTATTTCCCTCAGGCCATCCACCTCACAAATGGTTCAAACTGCCCCCAAATACTTGTAGCACCATTGAGAAATAATTATGTGCAATACACAGCTTAACATATCCTACCTCTTCTGCCATACATTCCCTTGCATCTTTAAATAACAGATTTGTATTTGTACATACATTTATTTATTTTTTGTCTTATGGTGTGTATATATACTATTCTATTTTTTATTATCTCTGTCTTGTTGTTGTATTGTGTGTGCACTGGAAGCTTCTGTCACCAAGACAAATTCCTTGTATGTGTAAGCATACTTGGAAATAAAGCTCATTCTGATTCTAATTCTGATAATCTCGCTCTCTCTTACACAATCACACTCACACGAGTAGGTAAAATGATCAATAAAGCATTCTACTTCATAAAATGTTCCTCTAGATTATCAGTGACCTTTTAAATCTCCTCAGATAATTTTTTTCTTGTATAAGTGTTTAGATCATTTGCTATTGGAAGAGTAATAATTTGACGCAGGCATTTTCAAGGGTGGTGGGCTGTAGGAAATGTTCTGGAAAGCCAGTTAACAGCCAGTTATAGTTAACAGCCTGTTTATGGAATACTTTTTACCCCTGATAACCCTTCCAAGCATCCTCACCCCCTTACCTTGAAATACCCCCCTTCATAATGAGTGTTTGAAGGTCCAAAATTAGTCTCACTTTGAAATTTCAAAATAAAAGCCTGTTATATTCATGTAAAGTTCATAACTTCCATATCTAAATTAATTAATGACAGTCTATTCTATATATCTATATTTATCTTCAACACACATACTTCTGTGGAATTACAGTTGAGGCTGTATGTAAGTGCAAATTTCATATTAAAATGTTCATACACTCAAATTGTGAAAAAAAACCCCATCATATTTTTAAAGACATATGCTGTGGTTAAGTTTGTATGTGGTGAAATTCACAGACAGAGTATCTTAACAAATTTGTTGCTTGTGCAAAAAAAAAAAAAAACACTTGAAAAGATAAATTTAAAAGCCACTGGTCACCAATTCCATATTTGGTCAAAAAGTTGTTTTGTCACAGTATCAGTTCAAGGTAGAAATTCAAGGTAATATAGCAGCAGAGTCCCATAAGAACGTACTGTACAATCAGTATAATAAGCAAAATGTACTGAATAAGATGAGACAAAACTTTGTGCATCAGTGTGAATTGGACACGATACTTCGGTTCTCATACCTCTGGTGGAACAATGGAATATGTCAATCAAGTTATGGATTAATGGTCTACGTACATACAAAATAAAATCACACAAGAAAGGAAAGGCAGAGATGTTTTTGAGAAGAGCAACATTATTCAGATGCAACAATGGATGTTACTCATTGGAGGTTATCATTATATCTAAAACACCATCAAGGCACCACTGTGTGTTTCAGTGTTCATCTAATGTCACAATCAGCTCTTGATCTTTTACTCTGATTTAGTCAAAGCCAGGATCAAAATATCAAAGATTAGCAAATTACTGAACTGTTTGTTCTTTATGTTCTCTCATATCATGGAATGGCCTTTTTTTCATTTACTTCAGGGAGTCTCTATTATCATAAGTAGATTCAGTGATAGATTTGCCATTTATTTACCACTGACCATTTACTTTAATTATAATATATAATTGAATTAAAAACAATAACAGTAAATAAAATCAAGAAACATTTGTATGTATGATAAGATCATAAGTCTTCACCAGGCAGGTTTGTAACGATGATCAAGTGGCTGTCCAAACAAACAAATGATCAGTGTGATGAATGAAAACATGACCACGTGACTGAACACAGCATCACAGGCAATTGACAAAGTCAACAATCAACTTAAATTAGGATTCAATTTACGGTGGGTTAAACACAAACCAAATGACATGTACTCATAACTCTTACTATATTTAAATTATACATTTCTCATTCAATTTTCAGAAATTCTCAATTTCTTATTGAATTCTAATAATAATAATAATTTTTAAAAAAAAGCGGTCTATTATCAGCTCATTAACCACAATGTACATTATTCCAAACTTTTGGCAGCCAATATATATGAATGCTTTGGGTTTTTATACACCATAATGTATACTTGAATATTCAGTAATAAATCTAGTTCAGTGTATTATTTTTGATCCTTTAATAGCTAATATTTGATTAGATTTATTTTTATAAATTAATTTATAATTATAATAATAATACAGTTTTAATGATTTATTATTATTATTTATTCGTTTTATTTGAGATCTAAACTTTATTTTGCATGGTAAACAGGGCTTTTATTATAAAATGCGGCATTTCCGGCCCTACCTTCGTTTCTGGCCGACAGATGAAAACATTAGTGTTGCTGTTAAAGCCGGTCTGATTTCTGCTACATTCAGCAAGATGTTTTTCATTCTGCTGCATTTTTACAACCAACATATTTCAAACTGTTAGCGTTTACTCGGTCTATAGGTAGCCAGAGTCTATATTCTAGCCCAATTCCTTTTGTGGTAAGTGATATTTTGGGTTTATTCGCACAGAAATCGAGCTAGTGCTAACGGTCCATAAATTGACACATCTTAGCCGGATTATTTAAACGTGTTATTTACTTTTCATGTCAATAGTTTTCACGAAAAGAAATACTAAACTAAAGTAACGCGCTTTAAATAACATTCAGGTACATATTGTGTACAATAGATACCAGTGTGTATCGTCTTAAGTGGTGTGTTGTACTGTAAATATGGTGCATTCTCTTTAATATTTTTGTATCTGTTGTAATGTCTGTTGAACAGTACAGTGTTGATTATATATGGCTGCTGTTGCTCCTGTAAATTCCCACCCATACTAAAAATAATGTGTCGGTTCCATGGTGTGTAATATATATATATATATATATATATATATACACACACACATACACTGGCGGCCAAAAGTTTGAATAATGTACAGATTTTGCTCTTATGGAAAAAGATTGGTATTTTTCCAAAGTGGCATTCAACTGATCACAATATATAGTCAGGACAATAATAACGTGAAAAATTACTATTGCAATTTGAAAAAATGTTCTTCACCTTACAGTCTAGCTGATCCCACAAAAGCTCAATGGGGTTAAGATCCATAACACTCTTTTCCAATTATTTGTTGTCCAATGTCGGTGTTTCTTTGCCCACTGTAACATTTTATTTTATATTTTCTGTTTTAAAAGTGGCTTTTTCTTTCCATTCTTGTCAAAAGGCCTGCACCCCTTTTCTTTACTGTTGGACATGAAACTAGTTGAGCGGGTAGAATTCAATGAAGCTGTCAGCTGAGGACATGTGCTGCATCCATTTCTAAAACTTCTCTGATGTACTTATCCTCTTAGTTGTACATCTGTAATTCCACATCTCTTTCTGTACTTGTTAGGGGCAGTTGTCCTTTGTCTTTGAAGACTAGTGTACACCTTTGTTTGAAATCTTCTTCACTTTTTTTTGGCAATTTCAAGCATTGTATAGCCTTCATTCCTCAAAACAACAATTGACAAGTTTTTAGAGAAAACAGTTTCTTTTTTGCCATTTTTGACCTTAAGACATGTCAGTCTAATGCATACTGTGGCAAATCAAAAACAAACACCAAGACAATGATAAGCATCATTTAATGAACCAAATGGCTTTCAGCTGTGTTTGATATAATGGCAAGTGATTTTCTAGAACCAAATGAGCAATTTAGCATGATTACTCAAGGATAAGGTGTTGGCTGCTGGAAATGGGGCCTGTCTAGATTTGATAAAAAATTACTTTTTATATATATATATATTATTTACACACACACACACACACGTTTTCACTGAAATTCTTATGCTGCTATAATTTGGAATGGAAAAATTATGTATTATTTACAAAAATGGCACGTAAAAGTGTTTTAATTTTTCCCTCTTTAAAGGTGCAATCAGCTGCTGTCTGAAAAGATTCATTTATTCTGAATGGAGTGATTAATTTGAAATAGGCTGATTGAATCTGGTTTGATAATGTCTCCTCACATCAGCCTTGCTGTAGTGATTAACTTGAATACAGCTTTAATACGGTGTTAATCACTCTGTTCTTTGATGACCAAATCAACATTTCCCTTTAATGTAAATGTCAGCTCTCCTTAACATTAAATGACATTCTCACTTGGCTGGATTTCTTTGTTGGCTTTGGCTTATGTGAATTAATTTGAATTATGATTATTAAAACCCATGCTGTCTCTTCCAGATTAACTGCCAGCAGAAGAAAATGAACGGATTGTCAATCAGCGAATTATGTGGCCTGTTCTGTTGCCCGCCCTGTCCGAGCCGGATTGCAGCGAAGCTGGCTTTCCTGCCCCCGGAACCCACCTATGCTCTTCTGCCGGATCTGGAGTCAACCTCACCTGTGGCCTCTAACCTGGGAGCTTCAGGTTTGCGCTCTCGTTTGGGTGGGGGTGGCAGAAGAGGGAGTGGAGGAGGAGGAGGAGGAGGAGGAGGTTTAAGTGACCGGAGCGGAGAGAGCCGGTGGAAGCTGCACCTCTCTGAGCGAGCGGAGTTCCAGTACTCTCAAAGGGAGCTGGACGGAACCGAGGTCTTCCTCACTCACTCCAGCCGTGGCAACAAAGTAGGATGCATGTACATCCGCTGTGCACCATCTGCAAGGTGAGGAAAGACCAAATTTAGATGTTAAGAATCAAGTTTATGACCTTCTTAAATGAATAGATCGGCCAAAAATGCTCTTCCTTTCAATCAAGAAATATAATTATTTTACACTCCTGTTGTACAGAGAACTCACCATCAGTTACAAAAGCATTCTGTCTAATTTACCCCCGTGTTTTGGGCTGCAGGTACACTGTGCTCTTTTCTCATGGTAACGCTGTGGATCTGGGTCAGATGAGCAGCTTCTACATTGGTCTGGGCACTCGCATCAACTGCAACATCTTCTCCTATGATTACTCTGGTTACGGGGTCAGTACAGGAAAGCCATCCGAGAAGAATCTCTACGCAGATATTGATGCTGCATGGCACGCTTTGCGCTCAAGGTACATCTGAATTGCTGAAGAGGCCTGAAATAGTCCAAAAATGTGCAGCATTGATTTGTCACTGGCAGCATATTCAAGCCAGTTATAGCCAGCATATTCCTGATGAAATGCCAACTATCAAATGTTATGAAATTCATCTTGATGTTGCGATCCTTATATTTTCATTTTGGTGGCTTAACACCAAGAAAGTTACAACTATGGCAGCAACTTTTGCCTTCCTATGCAATTTAAACCAGGGTCTGAAAATGTTCCAAGGAAGGAAAACAAAAACTGAAAACGTACAAAATGTTTTGCAAAATGTAACCAAAAATGGGAACGAAGTCCCTTTCAAGTTTTCTGTAGTGAAAACTTTATTTTCAAATTTAAAATGTCCCAAAACATACAAAAATGCAATTTGTGCAAATAATTTTACTCCAGACTGCTTTGTGAATGAGTGTCAATATAAAGCAGGATTTTCAATTTTTTTTATTCTCAAACATGGATCAGTACCAACTGTTCATGTTTCAGCTTTATATCCTGAAGATGTAAGTATCGCACTTAGTATTTTGTGAATGTTTGCAAATCGCCTTTCCAAATGTGCTTGTTAGCTGATTCCACGGCTAATGCAGCTAAAGTTACCTTTGTCTCTGATTGTGTTCACGGAGACAAGACAAGAGCTATGTCGTGGGTGGGAAGCAGCAGCTCATTTGCATTTAAAGAGACACACACGAAAACTGCATGTTTTTGATTCCACCCAAAAAGAGGCATTTACAATATGGTATAATAAATGATCCGTGGGGTATTTTGAGCTGAAATTTCAGACACATTCTGGGGACACCTGAGACTTGTATTACATCTTGTAAAAAGGGGCATAATAGATCTCCTTTAAGAATACATTTATTGAAAATTCTTTATTTTATATTAATTGTGGAGGCGGCAGTGGAACGCTGGAACCAGAATGGGAAAAAAATACAGTTTATGCTCAGAACAGTCTAAAATGAAAAACATAGTTCCTGCTTTAAACCATGTTTACCCAAAGCCATACTTTTTGTCTCATTTGGTGTTTGGCAAGTGTTCATTTGGGACCCTGCCTCAAAGGATTTGACCTCTCTGATACTGTATTGAGATTCTGATTTCCTCATAATGAGAAATTCAATTAAGACATTGGTATCTTTCGTTCTATTTTGTTGTTTGTACTTCTTTCTTTCTTTCTTTCTTTTTAATGACTTAAATTTCCACGTTGTCTCAGGTATGGCATCAGCCCAGAGAATATAATCCTTTATGGGCAAAGCATTGGCACCGTACCCACTGTGGATCTGGCATCACGTTATGAATGTGCTGCTGTGGTACTTCACTCACCCCTCACTTCAGGGATGAGAGTGGCATTCCCAGACACCAAGAAGACTTACTGCTTTGATGCCTTCCCAAAGTCAGTGAATGCTTATGTCACTTTAGTTCTTTTCATTTATTTGTGTTTTGCATTTATATTAAATGTATATTAATTGTAGGGGTTTTAATATTTTATTTTTTTAACTGGAGCTGTTGAAATAATGCATTAAAGGGATAGTTCACCATTTTAATCCTCATCATTTACTCACTCTTACGCAATCTTAGATATGCAAGACTTACTTACTTCTGCTGAACACAAAGAAAGATTTTTATAAGTATATCTCAGCTCTGTAGGTCCATACAAGCAAGTGAATGGTGACCAAAACTTCCTACACTCCTACCACCGGCTAGTGGTCTACGTATGCGTCAAGAACTAGGAAGTGTAGTCAAGCTTGAAATCATGACCGTACCTAGAAACTGCAATGGCAAAATGTACAGTAGAGTGTTCATTTTTTGGGTGAACTATTCCTTTAACATTTATTCAATTTGACATTCTAACTTTTTGATTCTGTGCAATTTCTAAAAACGGATCTTTACCCAGATGAGCCGCAACTTATCACAATATTGCGTTGTGTGGAAAAAAAGTTGTTTTGTAATTATATCATTGCAGGTTTGAGTTCTGAGTTGTCAATTCTTGTGTTATGATGCAGTTTGAGAAATGAAGAATCTGTTGTAGTATATTTTATGCGATTGAGAAGTAAACGCATAAATCTGTTATGAGTGTCATCCACACAAACTTGATAGCAGCGTCCGCAAACCGCATGTCACAGTATGTACTGTATAAAGGCCTGTTCACACCAAATCCATGACGAATTTGCAAGACAAACCTCTGACGGAAGGCATGTTTTCACAGAGTCCGAAAAACATGCAATGAAAAATGTTCACCCCTGTACAGTAGGTGGCGCTGTTGCTGTTCTAAACATGTATAGCCAGTCTCCTCCCTGAACCTTCATGAATATATTGAACACCATTTAAGCATTTATTTACCTAATTGGGCTTAACTGTTTCATTATGTTCCATGGTGTTGATGCATTTTTAGGAGTGTATATAATCTGTGTTTTTTAATGCGAGTGAGATGAGTAAAGAGCACATAATGAACACACAAATATGTCCTATTTATATTTGCACATATATTTATCTACGAGCATCTTCCAAACGGACTCCAGAACCCAACTTCTCTTTTTATAATGCCTGGATAACATAACACAAGGTACAGTGATATAAATACACGTGAAATGATGTACATTTAAGAATAACAGTTTAGTATAAACTAGGATGCATATATTAAAAATAATATAAAAAACTATAAAAAAATAAAATAAAAAACACACTCTGTAAAAAAAATAAAATACCTTTGGATTGTCAGAGGATGATTTGTCGGACTCTGTATGAATAGCGGCATCGGAATCTATTGTTACCGTACAAAAGCTTGTTCGGAACTAACATTTGTTTTGGTTTTCTAAAATCTTTGTCATTTGTCATAGCACCAAAGTGTTAATTTTGCAAGCTACCATAGTGCTGTGATCTAATTCTATACATGATCCTATATTTTTCTTACAATGGTTTTTCCTTTCCTGTTTTGCTCTCTTAGCATCGAGAAAGTGTCTAAGATCACATCTCCAGTGCTGATAATTCACGGGACAGAGGATGAAGTGATCGACTTCTCTCATGGTCTGGCCCTGTTCGAGCGCTGCCCAAAGGCTGTGGAGCCGCTGTGGGTGGAGGGAGCCGGACACAATGACATCGAGCTCTACAGCCAGTACCTGGAGCGCCTGCGCCGCTTCATCAGCCAGGAAGTAGCTGCGCAGTAAACATGCCCCTTCGTAACCTCTCCTGCCAGGTTACCAATTCAGGAGCAATCTCTGTAATATCACAGCTCAGAATGGCAGATCTTACAGGCCTGTTATCAGCATGTGAACACTTGATTGTGCTCACTTTAATAAATGGTAGACGTGTATGGAAAAACAAACAAACAAACAAACAAACAAACAGGCTTCATTCCTGGAGAGTTTGTTCTTCTATAAGCTGTCGACTCTCTTTTCTATCAGCCAGGAGCTGAGTTTAGTACCAAGAAGACCTTCAACTTCAGACCCAGAAGATCACAATATGTGAGTGTCGGTCACGTAAAAAACCTCAGATCTTTGCTTCTCACATTTGATTGGTTGATTTTAGATTGTGGTTTTTGTGATCAGCACAAATGCAAGTTCATGAACAGGACTAACTAATAACTCTTTTTGAAGCTTATATCTTGTTGGTGTTTATGTACTACTTTTGTTGGATCGTGGATGAGCATATAACTAGTCTGTTTTAAAAAATAGCGTTACCACCTTTTCAGACAAGAAATCTCTGCTGGTCAGATTCTGTGTGCGTGCGTGTAACCCTTATCTTTTTTAGACCATTAGCTGTTTGTGTTTTTCCATTAAAAAAAAAGTTAGACGCAGTTCAACGAATGGAACCTCTGTGTGTTGTGACACGTTTTTAAACGCAAGGCACTCCTACGCGATATGCTGAAAAAATAACAAGACGTGGTGCAGTAGTTAAAGATGCCCATCGTGTGTTTAAATTGAAAAACGATATAATCTATATTAAAAAAACAAAACCAAAAAAACCAAAATGTGTCTATCTGTGCAGATAGACACATCCTTTAATTGTCCATATTCTTGATCTTCATTGGGGTTCAAAATAAGAATTAATTATTTGAAGATCACCAATCAAATGTTCGAAAATTTGCGACCATGTTAACTCCCATAGACGTAGATTAAAGCATGGACTTGAGCCACAGCAAGTCATACAGACTGGGTTCTTTTGACTTGTGTCAGTAAACAACCACCTAGAAACTGCATAGAAACCAATTAATAATGTCCTGGCAAGCTCTCCAAACATTCTGGCATCGTTGCAGCGTACTTGCGAGCAAGTAAAATAACATTTTTAACAATGTTTTTTCAATAGACCTTATTCACAGTAGCGCCATCTTTTGATTTTTGACCTGAATGAAAATGAGGCAGTGAGGGATCGACTTATAATTTTTTTTTCAATGGCATCCACTGAATAAAGTTGTATAAAACTCTTGGATCACATCTAATTTTCCACTACTAAGGTTTTCTGAAAATTGTCAACTTGGAAAGATGTTTTTGATTTTGTAATATTCCATCAGCTGAACAATATAAAACACTTTAAACTACAATAAAACCCATCGAACAGACTGTAAAGTCTGCCCCTCACATCCAAAATTAAATTTGGCGCTACTGTGAATAAGGTTCATTGTTAACTAGAATCTCAGACGTTTGGACCCCACTGTGCCTAAATGCCTAAAGAGAGGCCAAATTCATCATTTTTTCCCTGACATCCATCAATCTGCTTGCGTGTCAGCCAAACACTTTTTTTTTTTTTTTTTTTTTTTTTTTACATACAGGGAACAGAATTTGTATATATTTGGCTTTATAATCCTTTTTTCCACTGTGTCCCTACAAATGGAGCTGTGTCAGAGATCTCTAGATGTCATTTAGCCCACTGTGATGCATGACAAAAATGTTAATTGTTTATTCTTTCCCTCAACATTGTAATCCCGATGATTAATTTTGATTAATAGAATTCACATAATACTTTTGTGTAGGGCAAATTCAAATTCTTGTTTTGGCTACACAACCAAAACAAACTGAGGACTGTGTTTATGCGAGACATCATTTGGACCGGTTGTCGTTACTGATAGGCCTATATACTAATTGAAATGCTTCTTATTCACATTTTCATTCATGCACCCAACATACATGCCTGTTATTGGTTATAATGCTTGAACACTGCAAAAAACATGTGGTTGAACATTTTGACCAGATGGGAGCAAACCTAAATGTAATTGGCATTTCTCACAATTGGGTAATTGCAGAAGCTGTGATTGTAATCTTAATTCTTTTTCCGATTAATTATGCACACATTCCTCACCTTTGCTCTTTTATGTAATTAGTTTCTGTCTCTCCATATAAAATGCGCATTGATATAATGGTGCATAAATGACCATAACACTTAAGTCAACCCCAGACTGACTTGTGATTGACAGTTTTCTGAGCCGTTCCAGAATGGGGTCATGACTTTAATCCACCGCTGACCTTTTGTGTGTTTGTGTGCGAGAGAAAGAACTGTGAAAGAGCAGATTTTTTAAATATTACTGCATGTCAGGTCAAGACACGTTGGCAATGCCTCTGTTTTCTTTTGCTGTTTTTTGCTATTTCTATTTCCATAAAGGTTTGTATATTGAGCTATTTATAGCTGTAATTTCTCTTGTAAACAGCTTGCTTTAATAGATATGCTCTTGTGTGTTCTATGGGTATTTAACATGAACTTTCAAATCTATTTTTATAAGGTTGACAAAATCTTTGCTATAAGAACAACAAACCTTTCACAGTTTAAGAGCCAGTTTTAAAGGGATAGTTGTCTTTTTAGACTACATTTAGGTTCTTTGTTTTGCTTGAAGGTGCCCCCCTGAAAGAAGAGACTTTGATGTTCATGTTGCACTTTTCCATGCAGTAAAAGTAAATGGGGGCTGAACAATGTCAAGCTCCAAAAAATCACCATTGAAACACCATAAAATAACTACCATTCAAATATATCATATGAAGATGTGTTGCACTTGGTTTGGCTTTAATGATGCCATTGTGATTCAACGTGCAAAAGGCATTTGAGAGCTATAGCTACAATTTTCAATGAATAAAGACTTCCAGTTCCTCACACAAAGCTCTTTGATGGCATTATAAGACTTGGAATACAGTGCCCAGTCATATGGAATACATTTAAGGTGCTTTTATTGTCAGTATTTGAAGCTTAACATGGAACAGAGCAACTCAGCAATTCTTCAAAGTGTCTTTTGTGTTTCATGAAAGAAAGTAAGTCATATGGTTTTGGAATGGGTGAGGGTGCATAAATGTTGAGTGAATTTTATGGGACGTTACAGTCTCTTTAACACCTTATTCTGATGTCTTTGTTTCTTAAACTTTTAAAATCTTTTAAGTGACTGACTGATAGCAAAATGCAGTGTTTACTCTGAAAAATTCTTTGTGAAACATGACAGAATGCCCTTTTACAAAGGCAAAATCTTTGCTGATAACACACAGCATTTTTTTTTTGTTTTTACGAAACTGCTGCAAGTTAAATAAAAAAAAGAAGGAAACCTAGACCGCAAGAAAAGAACATTATTTTGACACTAGCGTCTTAATAAGCATAGCAAACGTTTTGTTAAAAACAGGTGGTGTGCCCCAGCAGTATGCATGTACTGGTAAAACAGTAGGTAAGATATTAATTGGAATGTAAATGGATTAATAATAGCGTGTTTCGGTGTATATTATGACTTTTTCCAGATTAAATAGTGCACATTAGGCTAATATGAAAAAAGGATGCTACTTTAATTGTTTTATTTAACTTTTAGGTGCTCTAATGGTTAAAATGTTCACTTCTGAACTTGGATCTACAGTATATCTCTGAGCAATAATGTCGAACCTTTGACTTTGAGAGCTATACAGCATCGATTTACTGTTAGACTCCCAAAAAAAACTCCACATAATGATCATCAAGAGGGTTTGCACTTCTTTAAGTGAGATAGCACAAGTTTATCTGATAACTGACTCCAGATCAGCTGCTCAAGGTCAAAGGTAAATTACTGTATGCACAGTCACAATTTTTCATAGCGATATAAAGCTCAAATGCTCTGTTTCCATTCATACTAGATCAC